>NC_057797.1:215962001-216231655 GCF_018294505.1 Triticum aestivum
CCCTCCACGGGCTACTGTTCATCCTTCCCTCCACCGTCTACAGTTCATCCTGCCCTCCACGGGGTGGTCCTGTTCATCCTGCCCTCCACGGGGTCCTGTTCATCCAGCCCCAACCGGCTCGATCGATCGGGGTCCTGGTCATCCAGAGGCAACACCACGGGGTCCTGTTCATCCACCCCCACCGGGAACTGTTCATCCCCCCCCCTGCAACACTCACTGTTCATCCAGAGGCAGCAGCGATCGGCTTCAGTTAGCAGCAGTAGCGAAGGAATCGCTCGATCGGGTTCAGTTAACAGCCATCGATCGATCGCTCGGGTTCAGTAACGCGCAGCCTGCAGTGCAATCGCTCGGGTTCAGTTAGAGCCCGACGCCTCGCTCGGGTTCAGTTAGAGCCAACGCCTCACACACAGGCGTGTACGTGTACGAGAGAAACGCACATCGCTCAGCCCCCGACCTCCCACCGTAACCGGGAACTCCCCGAAATTTTCCTCGCCCTCGCTTCTACCACGGTTTTTTCCATCATGGACGGCCCAAAGAATGTCATGCAGCTGCGTCTCCAGCCCGCCCAGGACGAAAAGCCCATTTTCTGTCATGATTTTTTGTCATAGAAGTAGGAGCCCACCACATCTATGATGATACCGGGTTTTGTCACATTATCGTCATAGAAGTGTCATATGTATGACAGGAAAAAAAATTGTTCGGCCCAAAATGTCACGGATGTGTCTTTTTTTGTAGTGTCACATAAGCCATGATAGCAATGATCTCCTATTTTTGCAGAAATAACAGGCAGGCCTACAGCAGGTCAATGTTTATTTTTAGTATTAGGTCTAGCAATTCTAGCAACTTCATCACAGAAGTAAATAACATGCCCATCAATATTATCGGCCAAGAGATCTTTAACCATAGCAACACTAGGTTCAACTTTAATTTTCTCAGAGGGAGTAGGTGTTCTAGTATTACTCTTAAGAACTACAGTTGAAACTTTAGCATGATCCTTTATTCTAACAGGGAAAGGTGGTTTCTCAATATAAGTAGTAGGAACAACAGGATCATTATAAGTGATAGTCTTTTCTTCAACATTAATAGGTGCAACTACTTTTACTTCAATGGGAGGATTATATTTAAACCACTTCTCCTTAGGGAGATGAACATGAGTAGCAAAGGATTCACAGAAAGAAGCTACTATCTCAGAGTCAAGTCCATATTTAGTGCTATATTCACGGAAAGCATCAGTATTGTCGTGGAATTGTCACGGCAGATGTCCTAGCAAAAGGACTTAGTCGTAGGGCCATTGCAACTAGGAAACTTAAAGGGGTTAATCGGGATAAAGGACACGAGAGATTTATACTAGTTCGGCCCCTTACAATGAAGGTAAAAGCCTATGTCTAGTTGTGTTGGAATTGGTGGGGTTTCGAAGACCAGGGAGCGAATATGCTTGTCCTGGCTTCGAGTTGTTGTTTCTCGCCCTAATCCGCCGCCTTGTCGTCCCCTTATATACTCGGGTAGACGCCTGGCGGCCTACAGAGTCCCGGCCGGTTCATAAACATGTCCGGCTCGGTGACTTCTTTATATGCCTTTCTTTACAAGTCTTTCCTTACATACTGAGGTTTACAATATTGGGCCTTAAGCCGCCTATGGGCTTAGGCCTTCTACAAGTCTTAACAAACTATCGCCTTGAATGTTACTAGACTTCTTTTGTAACCCGCCATTAGGGTTGACCCGGCCCCTCCTGGGCGGGTCTTACCTGGTAGCTATATTCCCAACATTAGGCCCCATGTTGACTTTGAACTTTATTCTTTGTCAATCTTCAATACTTAGACGAAATCCATCTTCCTCTCTCTGTAAAAATTATGTAACCCGCCATGACGTCATCTTCTGAAAACACAAAAAGTTATTATGATGTCATCCTCAATGGATATTTATCTTTTAATGTCTTCTGAGAATGGAGGCGTCCGTTTAGTTGGATAATGATTATTTGGGTCTTCCTCGATTTTCGCGTCCGCCTGTTTGCTTACCCCTTATAAATAGGCACGCCCCGGTCTTTCTCATTCTTCTCTCTCTTCCTCTTCTTCCTCTCGCAACTCCACCGCTGCTCGAGCTTCGCCGCCATCGCAGAGCACCTCGTCTCCGTCGACCTTGGCCGCTGCATCAACCGGAATTAGTCCAGAGAATGGCGGCGACTCTCCGCGGAAGATTCGTGGCTGTAAGTGTTTGCCCTCCTGTTCCTCAGATCTGCATTAGGGTTTCTAGGTTTTCTGCGTTTTCTTCACAGTTCATCTCAGTTTCTTCGTAGTGCTTCCACTACAGCTTCTTCTTGATCCAAAAAAGAACATATACTCATGCGGTAGCTGTTTTGTGCCCATCCTTGATACCAGTAGATTCCTTCCCTTGGTACAAAAAGCCTCATTAGAACTCACGAACCCATCTGTGCTAGATTTTTAGGTCTAGAATATTTTCCATTTTGAATGGCCATTTGATCCAGAATAATATCAAGAAATTATGAAACCTGTTTGTCTCAACACTTAGACAATTATGTTGCTGTTATTTCTCAAATATCTGTAGTCATGGCGGCTTATGGTGCCGGCTTACTTTTTTCCTTTATATGACATTATCCCTTACGTAAGCCGCCATTACTTATTTGTACCATCATCATTTAACTTCACCATCACCATTGAATTGAGCCGGCACATTACTTTCTTTTCAGTTCGTCTTTTGATCATCATGCCGTCAAAAGCACCAACTGTCTGCAACTGGGTCCCCTCCACAGTAACTGAGGATAACTTGAAGGAATTCTTCACCATAGGATTTTTGCCAGGGAAGAATGTTATGTCTTACCGTGCTCCTGACCCGGACGAGGAATGGCCTAACCCAAAAGACGGTGAAGTTATTGTCTTCTCTGACCACATGAATCGGGGTTTTTCACCACCCGGCTCAAAGTTCTTCAGAAACGTTCTTCACTTTTTCAAACTCCACCCTCAAGATCTTGGTCCCAATTCCGTATCCAATATCTGCAACTTCCAAGTTCTCTGTGAGGTGTATCTTCAAGAAGAGCCGACTGTGGAACTCTTCAGAGAGTATTTTTATCTGAACCGCCAGAACGAGTGTACCAATGGCCCTAGCTTGGAACTTGGTGGAATCTCAACTCAGAGCCGACAGGGTGCCGTCTTTCCCCTAATAGTCTTACTGAGTCATCCCAAGGATTGGAACCAGACCTGGTTCTATTGCCAAGATACATCTCCAGCAAATAAAAAACCACTGCCGGGTTACCGCGTGGAGCGTCTGGACTCCAAATTTGTTCTCCCAGATAAGCTCACTACTGGTGAACGCAAGAAGCTTATTCCATCTATAAAGAGGATTAATGCCTTATTGGGGAATGGCTTAACCAGAGTTGACTTGACCCGTTGCTAGGTCTCGTGGCGGGTCATCCCTCTAAGCCGCCGATCCAAGTTGATGTATGACTATGGCGGAGGCCCAGATGACTCTCTTCGTCACAGCTCCGTTCAACTAACTGAAGAAGATATTGTTTCAATGTCAACCCTTCTGGTGAACGGCAAATATGAAGACTGTAGTAAAGTTGGGTTAAACCCCTTCTGCAAACTTAACCCGGCGCCAGAGGTAAAAAAACCCTGACCTCTTTCTCTTTGTATTTTCCTCAATAGTTTTAAATATCTGCATGACCTTTTATCTTGTTTACTTGTTTATAGGCCAAATCTGACTTCTGGAAAGCCAAGTATGACCATGAAGCCGCCAAGAAGGCTAGAGCCTCCCCCATAGCCGCCAAGAAGACATCCCGGAGGTCCAAGAAGAAATAGAGCACCGCTGAGGACCTGTTAAAGCTTGACGATGATACTGAGTCGGAGGTAGCCCTTGACTCCCATGGCCAGTTTTTTAATAACCTTATTGACACTGTGTAACATCCCAAATTTTCAATTTGGGATGTTATACATAGATCATTCTTGCATATCATATTTTATCGCATTTCGTCTCGTGGTCCTCGAAATCCTAAGCAACTCAAGGACCCTCGGAGAGAGTTGGCAATTCCCCGGTTTTCAAATTTGATTTTCATCAAATTTTGGAACGAGGATTTTTGGTTTTAACTATTATTCCCTCCGAAAATATTTCATATTAAAATATATGAGAGGAGATAATATGACTTCTCCAAAATGATTGAAATATTGGAGGAAAATATTAAAATCAAATATTTGTTTTATTTGGATTTTATTGCAATTTTGTTTGCATTACAAAAATTGCACGTTTTTCAAAATTGCATTTTAGGGCCAAGAAAATGTTCATCTTGTTCTAAATATTTTATTTAGACGGTGAAAATTTGTTTTGGCATTTTAGATTTTTATTTTATTTTCTGTTCGGCGGAATTGTTTTAAAAAAAAATCAAGCAGTGGCCAACTAGGCCGAAGCCCAGCCGCCGGCCCGCCTCCCCCGCGACGCCGTCTCCCTCCAGGAGACCGACGCCGCCGTGCTGCCTCGGACCGGGAGTCCGGCCAGGACTCCAACTCCGCCGCCCTTGCCCCCTCCCCAAGCCACCCCTCCCCCTCTTAAATACCCAGCCCCCCCCCCACCGCCCCCACCACTCGCCGCCCGCTGCCGCGCCGCGCCTAGTCGCCGCTGTCGCGCCGCGCCGCCTCGCCGCCGCCTCACCCCGCCGTTGCTGCCGCGTCTCGCCGGACCGACGAGGTAGCCGTTGCCGCCGGGTTTTTTAAGAGAAACTGATCCGGTTTTTTTAAGAAAACCCTGGTTCGTTTTTTTTCGGATCGCCGTTTTTTCTCGGTTTTTCTTTTTAGCAGATGTTCGTCCGTACATTCGTTTTAACAATGGTTTTCGCCCGTTAGTTACAGACAACGAACGCTCGTTCATTAGCCTGTTCGTCAGTTTTCTTTTACCGGATTTTTCCGCGATTATTTCTGATCGCGATTTCTGGTCCGATCTTTGTTCTAGTTTATCTTTTCGCTTGTTTGTCAGAATCAGGCGATTCAAGTGCCTAGATCTTCGTCTCGAGACCCTCTTTCTGTTTAATCAACTTGAACAAGCTTTTGCTACTGTAAAATTTGACCTAGGTCCAGATTAGTAAACGAATCTTGTTTCTTTCGTCGTTTGAGTTTCGTTGCTCCGTTTGATTTGATTCTTTTTGCTAACCGGAGTTCTTAAGTTGAACTTTCTGGTAGATCTTCTTATTTGATATTTACCCGTGCTTCTTTGCTTGATTGCTTATGTATGTTATTGTGTGTTTCCGATAGAATTCCCAGAGTGCGAAGCGTGTTATTTGGAGTCCCTAGGTTTCGTGGATCATCAGCAAGGCAAGTAACACTTTGATCATATCCCTTTATCACCTAGTTTTATGCATTAGTTCCAATCCTCAAACATTGCATGGTTAGGATGTCATTAACATGTGGGTTGGGAAGTAGTTGATGAGGTAGAACCTATTGCCCTGTTATATTCAAACCTTGGGAGTTACTTATACGAATTGCTTATATTGCTATGCTATGCTCGTAGACGTGGTTTGGGTGAGTGAAATCCATGACAGATGTGAGATTGTTAAATAATGGTTTAACTTAAGGTGGCAACTTTAATACACATCTGGGTGGATTGAGGCACATGGAGTACCCAGTGTTGCCTGTATTTTTGGAAATCCCGGGGTTCCGTGTGATTTTCCTATGGACCGCCACCCAGGCTCAAAGGGAACTGAGATTATTCGTGCTAGAAACTTCCGTGTGCAGCCACAAGCTATTATGGGCTCTAGCATAGTTGAGTAAGTTACATGAAGCTCTTGAAGCGGTGGATCAGCAGGTAGTGGGTTGTAGGTTTGGTATGGTCTGCCCGGAGTAGAGAGTTAATGTTTCTGAAAGACTGTGTCTCGGTCATCCGTTTCTCAAACATCATGTAGTGCGAGAAATTCAACGGAGGCGATCGAGTCTTGTGGGAAAAGTGCGCAAACCTCTGCAGAGTGTACAAACTAATCATGGTTAGCCGTGTCCCCGGTTATGGACATCTTGAGTATCTAGTACTTGGAGTATCTTAAGTATCTCATCACTTTTAACTTAATATTGTTGGGTTGATAATTACTTTAATTGGGATTGAGTTGGAGGAACCTTCTCAATGATGTTTCAACTACCATGATAGTTAAATTAAAATCTATTCCTTTGTTGTAGGGAAAAATTGGCTTTTCGCAAAACTGTAACCATAGAGCTTTCCACCAGCCAAATATGCATGTAGTGATAGCATTATTCTGTTCTTGCTCTACTGTGTTACTTTGCTAGCATATTCCATGTGCTGACCCGTTTTCCGGCTGCAACGTATTATGTTGTAGACTTTTCAGACGAGGAGTAAGGTTCGTTAGGTCGTTGCCGTGCAGCTCAGCTATGCCGTTGGAGTTGATGGACTCACTTTATCTTACAAGCCTTCCGCTGTTATCGTATTATATGGCCTTAAGCCATATTTATTGTAATAAGTTCTCTTTGGAGACATTTGATGTAATAAGTGTGTGATTGCTACTCTGTTATAAATCCTCGAGTACTGTGTGTGTCAGCATTACCGATCCAGGGATGACACTGAAGCACAGAAACTTGACCGTTTGAGGTCGGGTCACTACAAGATGGTATCAGAGCACACGCTGACTGTAGGACACGACCACTAAGCTAAAACCATAGATCACTATTCTCTTCTCATTTCTGACTCCTCTCTATTTTCCACTCTTTAGGATGGCGAATGCAAGGAACAAGTTTGCACAACCGGATGAAGAAGCACCTTTTGGACAACACTTGAAGGAAGTCACTAGGTACTTGAACATAGGAATACCAAGCTTCACCGAGACTTACAACGCCACTTTACCAGAAGAGGAGCAGTGGATGATTCAAGTTCAAGTTCCAGGAAGGACCTTCATGCCAGTCACTAAACCCAAAGAGTTTTCCTTTGATGCACCAACCTGGAGTGTAGGAAAGAGTATGGCAACTGACATCACCATGGGACGCATTGGAGAAGTTTATCACAAGGAGCTTATGGATACTATCTATCAGATTTTTGGGCGCCGAGATGAGCAATGGGAGATGATCAGCACCAGGAAGGATAGATCAATTGTAGCTTTCATCCAGGAGTTAAACCAGCACATTCGACACCAGGAGAATCAGATGTGCGCAGGCATGATAGATCTGAAGAAGGCAATGACTAGGATCACGGAACTGGAGGAAGAACTCAAGGCTACACGTGAAGATTATGAGGAATAAATCATCGTACTAGTGGAGAAGAATGACGACCTGATTAAGAAGATATGACTATTCCTAGGAGACCCCGCACCAGGAGGAGAAGACGAAGAACCCAAGGAGATTCGCCCGGAGGACTACATCATCATCGACGACGCCGACTCCGACCTTAGCAATGATGACTATGAAGACAAAGCTGGAGCAGACATTATGGAGTCTTTAACGGATGAATATTTTTAGTAGACCACCACATCAGTAGTAGTATTCCATCATGTAAGTACTGTAGTCCGAGCACTTTTGCGATAGTTCTAGACCGATTGTATGCCTTGCTTGATTGATTGAGTGAAATGTTTGTGTTTGTCTCATGTGCATATGGGTAGTGCTTTCTCATTAGACCTCATTCTATTCTAATCTCTCCCCTCTAAACCCATTAGATGCCTCCGAGACGTGACCCCGGATTTACCTTCCCACCGGAGCTCACTCAGTTGATCCAGCAACAGAATACCCTGATGTAGTTGTTAGTCCAGAACCAAGGCAACAACAACAACAACAATCCACCACCACCACCACCACCAGTTGACCACTTAGCCCGTTGCAGCCGCCGATGTTTTCCAGTAGCACCGAGCCTATAGTAGCAGATGATTGGCTCCGCAGGATTGGAAGGGAGTTAACCACTGCAGCATGTACTGATGCTGAGAAGGTGCATTTTGCCACACATCAGTTGGATGGACCAGCAGCCTCGTGGTGGGAGAATTACACTGTCACCTACCCTATAGCCACGGTGACATGGGACCAGTTTCAGCAAGCTTTCCATACAACCCATGTCTCAACTGGAGCAATGAGTATGAAGAAGCGTGAGTTTCGCAACTTACGCCAGGGGAACCGTACTGTGGCTCAGTACGCGGATGAGTTTAGCAAGTTATCTCGCTATGCCCCTGATGATGTGGCCACAGATGCCGCAAAGCAGGAGAAGTTTATGGAAGGGCTAAATGATGAGATGAGCATGAAGTTGATGGTGGCAACATTCAACATCTACTAGGAGTTGGTAGATAAGGCTCTTATGATTGAAGGGAAGCAACAGCAGATTGAGAACCGTAAGAGGAAATATGGACAAGGGAGATATAACTTAGGAGCTCAGCAGAAACCTCGCCTAACCCCGAACTTGAGAGGACTTGTTCATAACCATGGACGCCACACCCATAATGGAGGAAGTAACCATAACCATACTGGCCCAAGGAATGGGAATGGAGCAAGCAACAATCAGAACCGCCCCAATCCAGCCACACCCACCAAGAGAGACCTAAGCCACGTTACTTGTTTCAAGTGCGGGAAAACTGGACACTATGCCACGGAGTGCCCTGAAGGGAAGAATGGAAATGGAAATGGGAGCGTTGGGAAGAAGCCCAATCCATTCAACAAAGGACAAGTAAACCACATTGATGTGGAGGAGGTTGAGGAGCAGCCAGACGCGGTTATAGGTAAGTTTTTGGTTAAGTCATTTACCGCTATTGTTCTTTTTGATACTGGTGCATCACATTCATACATATCAAGGGAATTCGTGGATACCCTTAGGACCCCTCTGTTAGTAAGTTCACCTGAGCAGAGTATATGGCTAGTCGATGGTGCGACCAGATACCCTTAACCATTGGCAACCATGTTTTTCCGTCCGACCTAATTATCTTGGAATCATAAGGATTGGATGTGATATTAGGAATGGACTAGATGTCAAAGTACGGAGGAAGCATTGACTGTGTTAGTAGGTCAATTTGTCTCACTACCCCGGAGGGCAAAAGGATCAAGTACGTATCTAGGCATGCGCCAAGAAGTAGCCAAGTAAATACCCTCACGGGAGTTGTTCAGGAGGAAGTGCCTGTAGTAAAGGATTACCCGGACGTTTTCCCAGAAGAATTACCAGGCATACCACCGGATCGAGACATCGAATTTTTGATAGAGCCAATATCCAAGAGACCTTATCGGATGCCCGTGAATGATCTGGAGGAGATTAAGAAACAGATCAAGGAGTTATTGGAGAAAGGTTACATTCGACGGAGTTCATCACCATGGGGAACCCCAGTGCTTTTGGTTGAGAAGAAGGATAAGTCCCTAAGAATGGTTGTTGATTATCGGGCCTTGAATGAAGTGAAGATCAAGAATAAGTACCCATTACCAATGATCAATGATCTGTTTGACCAGTTGCAAGGAGCTAAGGTGTTTTCAAAGATCGATTTGCGATCAGGATACCATCAGTTGAAGATACGATAGAAAGATATACCAAAGACAGCATTCACCACAGGGTACGGGTAATACGAATATACGGTCATGTCGTTTGGACTGACTAACGCCCCTGCCTACTTCATGAGCATGATGAACAAAGTATTCATGGAATATTTGGATAAGTTTGTTGTGGTGTTCATTGATGATATAATGGTGCATTCGAAGAACGAGGAGGAGCACGAAGAGCATTTGCGATTGGTTCTCGAGAAACTCAGGGAACATCAGTTGTATGCCAAGTTCAGCAAATGCGAGTTTTGGTTGAAGGAAGTCGGATTCCTTGGACATGTTATATCGGTAGAAGGTATAGCAGTGGACCCCACCAAGATTCAGTCAGTCACTGAATGGTTGGCACCCACTTCAGTTAGCGAGATCCGCAGTTTTCTTGGACTCGCAGGATACTATCAGAGATTCATTGAGAATTTTTCCAAAGTTGTGAAGCCAATGACAGAGTTATTGAAGAAAGATACCAAGTTTAAATGGACGGAAGATTGTGAGGCAAGTTTCCAGGAGCTGAAAAATGTTTGACTACAGCCCCAGTGCTGACACTGCTAGATATACATAAGGATTTCCAAGTGTATTGCGACGCCTCTCACCTAGGACTTGGAAGTGTGCTTATGCAGGACGGAAGAGTTATTTCGTATGCCTCATGACAACTAAAACCACACGAGTTGAATTACGCTACGCATGATTTCGAGCTAGCAGTCGTAGTGCATGTGTTGAAGACCTGGAGGCATTACCTTATTGGAAACCATTGTGATGTGTACACGGATCATAAGAGTTTGAAGTACATTTTCACACAGAAGGAACTGAACCTTAGGCAAAGGAGATGGTTGGAGCTCATAAAGGATTATGACATGAAGCTTCACTATCATCTAGGAAAGGCCAATGTCGTAGCAGATGCTTTGAGCAGGAAGATTTATGCTAATACCCTAGAGAGCACGGGATTACCGAAGGAGTTAGCAGAGGATCTCCGGGAACTTCGATTGGAGATTGTTCCTAGAGGTTTTGTGGCAACAATGGAGGTTCAGTCTACATTGTTGGGAAAGATTCGAGAAGCTCAGAAGGATGACAAAGAGATTGCTGAGATAAAAGAGAAAATGAGCGAAGGAAAGGCCAAAGGTTTTCGTGAGGATGAGGACGACACCTTATGGTTTGAGGACCATGTTTATGTGCCCAATAACACAGAGATCAGGAAGTTAATACTTCATGAGGCTCATGACTCACCATACTCGATACACCCCGGAAACACCAAGATGTATTTGGATTTGAAGGAACGTTTCTGGTGGACAGGGATGAAGAAGGATATTGCCGAGTATGTAGCCGTATGTGATGTATGTCAGAGAGTGAAGGCAGAGCATCAAAAGCCAGCAGGATTGTTACAGCCTATGCCGATACCAGAATGGAAGTGGGATAAACTTGGCATGGATTTTATCACCAGATTGCCCAGGACCAAATCAGGTTATGATTCTATATGGGTAGTAGTTGACCGTTTGACCAAAGTAGCACACTTTATCCCAGTGAAGACAACTTATACCAGTGCAAAGTTGGCCAAAATATATATGACCAGGATCGTATGTCTGCATGGAGTCCCAAGGACTATCATATCAGATAGAGGAACCCAGTTTACCTCAAAGTTTTGGCATCAGCTGCACCAGACTTTGGGAACGATATTGGAGTTCAGTACAACATTCCACCCGCAGACCGATGGACAGACCGAGAGAGTCAACCAAATTCTGGAAGATATGTTGAGAGCCTATGCACTAGATTATGGATCTAGTTAGGATGACAATCTGCCTTACGTAGAGTTCTCATACAACAATAATTACCAAGCTAGTCTGAAGATGGCACGGTTCGAAGCCCTGTATGGACGAAGGTGTAGAACACTGTTGATGTGGGATGAAGTTGGAGACCGATAGTTGTTTGGACCAGAGTTGATCAAACAGTCTGAGGAGAAAGTTAAACTGATTCGAGATAGACTAAAGATAGCTCAGTCCAGGCAGAAGAGTTATGCAGATTCGAAATGCAAGGAGGTAACCTATGAAATTGGAGATAGAGCATATCTGCGAGTATCACCTTTGCGAGGAGTGAAACGTTTTGGAGTTAAGGGAAAGTTAGCCCCGAGATTTGTAGGACTGTATCGTGTTTTGGAACGGATGGGAGAAGTTGCCTACAAGTTCGAGTTACCTGAAGGACTGTCAGGAGTTCACGATGTGTTTCATGTTTCCCAGTTGAAGAAGTGCCATGCTGAGATGGCCGATATACCGCTAAGAGATACCGTACCCTTGGAGGCAATTTAGTTGGACAATGATTTGACTTATGAGGATAAGCCAGTCAAGATTTTGGTGTTTGCCAGTCGAGTCACCCGCAGCAAGGTTATCAAGTTTTGCAAAGTTCAGTGGAGCCACCATACCAAGGACGAAGCCACCTGGGAACGAGAGGATGATCTTCGCAAAGACCACCCACACCTATTTTCTAGCCAACCCAAATCTCAAGGGCGAGATTCATCTTAAGGGGGGTAGGTTTGTAACATCCCAAATTTTCAATTTGGAATGTTATACATAGATCATTCTTGCATATCATATTTTATCGCATTTCGTCTCGCGGTCCCCGAAATCCTAAGCAACTCAAGGACCCTCGGAGAGAGTTGGGGATTCCCCGGTTATCAAATTTGATTTTTATCAAATTTTGGAATAAGGATTTTTGGTTTTAACTATTTTTCCCTCCGAAATTATTTCATATTAAAATATATGAGAGTAGATAATATGACTTCTCCAAAATGATTGAAATATTGGAGGAAAATATTAAAATCAAATATTTGTTTTATTTGGATTTTATTGCAATTTTGTTTGCATTAGAAAAATTGCACGTTTTTCAAAATTGCATTTTAGGGCCAAGAAAATGTTCATCTCGTTCTAAATATTTTATTTAGACGGTGAAAATTTGTATTGGCATTTTTAGATTTTTATTTTATTTTCTATGATTTTTTTCTTTTCGGCGGAATTGTTTAAAAAAATCGCGCAGTGGCCAACTGGGCCGAAGCCCAGCTGCCGGCCCGCCTCCCCCGCGACACCGTCTCCCTCCAGGAAACCGACGCCGCAGCACCGCCTCGGACCGGGAGTCTGGCCAGGACTCCGCCTCCGCCGCCCTTGCCCCCTCCCCAAGCCACCCCTCCCCCCTCTTAAATACCCAGCCCCCCACCGCCACCACCACTCGCCGCCCGTTGCCGCGCCGCACCTCGTCGCCGCTGCCGCGCCTCGCCGCCGGCTCGCCCCGCCGTCGCCGCCGCGTCTCGCCGGTCCGACGAGGTAGCCGTTGCCACCGTTTTTTTAAGAAAATCCGATCCGGTTTTTTTAAGAAAACCCTAGTCCGTTTTTTTCTGGATCGCCGGTTTTTCCTGATTTTTCTTTTTAGCAGACATTCATCCGTACGTTCATTTTAATGAACGGTTTTTGCCCGTTAGTTACAGACAACGAACGCTCGTTCGTTAGCCTGTTCGTCAGTTTTCTTTTATCGGATTTTTCCGCGATTATTTCTGATCATGATTTCTGGTCTGATCTTCGTTCTAGTTTATATTTTCGCTCATTTGTTGGAATCAGGCGATTCAAGCGCCTAGATCTTTGTCTCGAGACCCTCTATCTGTTTTAATCTACTTGAACAAGCTTTTGCTACTGTAAAATTTGACCTAGGTCCAGATTAGTAAACGGATCTTATCTCTTTCGCCGTTTGAGTTTCATTGATTTGTTTGATTTGATTCTTTTTGCTAACCGGAGTTCTTAAGTTGAACTTTCTGGTAGATCTTCTTATTCGAGATTTACCCGTGCTTCTTTTCTTGATTGCTTATGTACGTTATTGTGTGTTTGAGATAGAATTCCCGAAGTGCGAAGCATGTTATTTGGAGTCCCTAGGTTTCGCGGATCGTCAGCAAGGCAAGTAACACTTTGATCATATCCCTTTATCACCCAGTTTTATGCATTAGTTCCAATCCTCAAACATTGCATGGTTAGGATGTCATTAACATGTGGGTTGGGAAGTAGTTGATGAGGTAGAACCTATTGCCCTGTTATATTCAAACCTTGGGAGTTACTTATACGAATTGCTTATATTGCTATGCTATGCTCGTAGACGTGGTTTGGGTGAGTGAAATCCATGACAGATGTGAGATTGTTAAATAATGGTTTAACTTAAGGTGGCAACTTTAATACACATCTGGGTGGACTGAGGGACCTGGAGTACCCAGTGTTGCCTGTATTTTTGGAAATCCCGGGGTTCCGTGTGATTTTCCTATGGACCGCCACCCAGGCTTAAAGGGAACTGAGATGATTCATGCTAGAAACTTCCGTGTGCAGCCACAAGCTATTATGGGCTCTAGCATAGTTGAGTAAGTTACGTGAAGCTCTTGAAGAGGTGGATCAGCAGGTAGTGGGTTGTCGGTTTGGTATGGTCTGCCCGGAGTAGAGAGTTAATGTTTCTGAAAGACTATGTCTCGGTCATCCGTTTCTCAAACATCATGTAGTGCGAGAAATTCAACGGAGGCGGTCGAGTGTTGTGGGGAAAAGTGCGCAAACCTCTGCAGAGTGTACAATCTAATCATGGTTAGTCGTGTCCCCGGTTATGGACAATCTTGAGTATCTAGTACTTGGAGTATTTTAAGTATCTCATCACTTTTAACTTAATACTGTTGGGTTGATAATTACTTTAATTGGGATTGAGTTGGAGGAACCTTCTCAATGATGTTTCAACTACCATGATAGTTAAATTAAAATCTATTCCTTTGTTGTAGGGAAAATTGGCTTTTCGCAAAATTGTAACCATAGAGCTTTCCACCATCCAAATATGCATGTAATGATAGCATTATTCTGTTCTTGCTCTACTGTGTTACTTTGCCAGCATATTCCACGTGCTGACCCGTTTTCAGGCTGCAACATATTATGTTGCAGACTTTTTAGACGAGGTGTAAGGTTCGTTAGGTCGTTGCCGTGCAGCTCAGCTATGCCGTTGGAGTTGATGGACTCACTTTATCTTCCAAGCCTTCCGCTGTTATCGTATTAGATGGCCTTAAGCCATATTTATTGTAATAAGTTCTCTTTGGAGACATTCGATGTAATAAGTGTGTGATTGCTACTCTGTTATAAATCCTCGAGTACTGTGTGTGTCAGCATTACCGATCCAGGGATGACACTAAAGCATAGAGACTTGACCGTTTGAGGTCGGGTTGCTACACACTGACTATTGCCAGGACGACACGGGGGCCAGTCAGGCCGTAGAAGAAGAGGTAACTATTTCCTCCGACTCAGACCATTTTCCAAGACAGAAAGTTTGACTGGTAACCCAAAAAGTAAGGTTTTCGCACCCTTTAGCTTATTTGGACCCTCATTTTCTTTTGAAAAAGCAGCAACATGAGAGCCGCCGTCAGGCCCGGAATGACGATGAACCGCCTTCCATTGTACAACAAACTCCTCAAAAACACCAGAATGAGGTCTCTTTTATCTTCATCTTCTGCTTTTATTAATGAGTATATTCTCTTGCATTACTAACTTTATTTTACCTTTGCAGGAGGTTTCTCGCTCTTCTGGCGACTCATCTCAGACGCAATTTCCGGCCTTCAAGACTGCCCCGGGGTAAGGAAAAAATCATCTTTCCTCTATGTCTTTAAAAAACTACATCATTGCACTAACTGTCTCATAAAATCTGTCTTAGTGGTCAAGCCAAGTCCAAGAAGGCCAAAGTGGTTAAACCGGCGGAAGACCCGTCAGTTCTTGCACCTGAACCGGCCATGCCAACTTCTCCCCCTCGAACTGAAGCACCAGAAGACCCAACTGTCGATACTCAAATAGACCCTCCTGAGCTGTCAGCTGATGATACCATTGTTAACCCCTCTACTGCCAAACCATCCAGTTCAGCTAACCCGCCATCATCTTCTGATCATGACATTCTGATCACGGGTAGTCGTTTTGTTGAACCGGGGACTCCCACTGTGTTAGCTCGGCACACTGCTAAACTAGAAGCCTTGGAGAGACAGAAAGTGTGTATTGACATTTCTCACTACACTCATCTGAATGCTAGTGACATATTGTCCGGCTATCTCAGCCATGTTCACTCCAGCCGTGAGTCAGAAATTGAGATGGTCAAGCAATTGCAGCTGAAATATGAGGTATGTTCTCCGGTTTACTTATACTCTACCGGCCCCCAAGTCTTCAGATGATGAACCTGAATGTTCTGGAGACTTTATGATATAGATTGATACTTTCTCTCTAAGTTTTTCAAAAGTCCGACAAAATAGTGTAAACTTCACTGGTAGTCCCCAAGGGCCGGCTCAATTTATCATAAATGAACCGGTACTTAACTTCATAATTGCCTTTTACCAGTCCTAATAAATATTGCAATCCGGTTTAATCTTGAGAAACTTTCTGAATATCATGCATTAGCCCCCAAGTGCCAAGTGATGTTACTTTGTAAGGCACTTGGGACTTGAAATATATAAGAGTCATAAAAAATTGCTTTGGCAGACATTAGCCCCCAAGTGTCAAGTGGTATTGCGGTGCATAGTACTTGAGACTTGAACCTTTATAACTTGTAATTTAAGCCTTGAGACACTTGTGTATGTTGTGTAGAACGCCCTATCTGAATTGGGCTCCCAATTAACTGATGCGAAGACCCGACTGGCGGATCAAGAGGCAGAAATCAAGTCTGCTGATTCTAAACTTCAATTGAGTCTTTTGTGAGACGAAAAAATTGAAAACCAGCTTGATTGCCAAAAAGAAATCCTGGGCCGAAGAAAAGACGCTACTGATACAACACGCTGAAAAAGCTGAAGCAGCTCTTGAGGAGGTTACCACGGAGCTTACCAGCTTAAAGAACCGGGTGTCTCAAATGGTTTCCTCCATCTTTGGTAAGCCATCTGTACTGATCTTTTATACCTTCTTTTGACCCGGAATAGAAACCGCCTGCTAACCCTTTGTTTAAAAAATATGTGCAGGTCCGCGAAGCAAAAATCTGAGCCAAGATAATGTGACCAAACTGAAGGCGGTTTACACCTTAGTAGAGCAATTGTATACTGACGCTCAACGAGCACTTGCTGCTATATCTCCTGCCAACCAAGGACCCAATCGGCTGAGCGATGTCTTGAAGAAATTGTCAATCTTACCCGCCAGGTTTCAAGAAGTCAAACGATCCTGTGCCAGAGCCGGAGCCTTGACTGCCCTAAACCGCTCCAATGCCTGGGTACCAGATCTAGATCCAGTGGATGTAGCTAGGGGGTACCCTACTGTGAAGGAAGACGGGTCTCTATTTGAGGAGGATGACTTCATTGCTTGCGTGAGGGGAGTTCGACCTCAAGCTACCGTTCTTGGAGATGAGACCAACATTGACAAATATCAGCCGGGTTTTGATTTGGAGAATAAGAAGATGGCGACTCCCTCTTACAAGGTGACAGATCTTATCCCACCAGTTCGTCAACATACGTTTGCTCTGGAAGTTGATCCGGCTGGCCTGATTGATGATGAAGCAGAGTTCATTGCCGTGAATGGCTTTGACTGGTCCAATCCTAGCTTCCAATCAGCAGAAGGAGGTGAACTGGCGAGGGAAGAGTGATAGCCATCTTGTGGGCTCTTTAAAGCCTTGTAATAGATTTAGCTTGAAACAATTGCATATTTTGCCTATGCCATTGTGCATAAGATGTCGTGTGTGACTCTTTGCTTCCTGATGTCAATATATGCGTCACATCTATGGTTATCTCTGTAATATTTCGGCTCTGTTCCTGTAGAAAAGGAAAAACCTGGCTTGGTGGTTTAGCACCGAACGGGTTAGAACACCCGGTACATGACCAATGGTTTTATCATAGTAGAAAACAAAAAGAAACGTGAAAATAAACAAGGTTGAAACAATCTTTGATTAACACAGAAAGAACTGTTCATAAATAACAGTCATACTTGTATCTTCGCATCTGGACCACCGGTTTACATGACCCGGGTGAGGAGGTTGATGATCCAGTCCCCTTTTTTTGAGAAGTCAATGCTTCTGTATGCCTGATGACTATCATGCCTTGGCGGCTTATTGTCAAATAATCAAGCTGGTGAAAAAACCGTGATGATCGTTTAAATTTGAGACAACAAAGACCAGTAAGACAAATAGCATATTTCAAACAATATAAATTAACTTTGTAACTGAAAGTAGGGGGTTTCTGATTCGAATACGATCAGTAAACCGGACCAAAGGGGTTAAGCTAAGATTCGAATACGTCATATAGCCCCCAGTGGCTTTGGCGTTGCGCAGATCAACAGTGTACCGACAGCTATGTTCTCTTTGGTTCGAATACGACCTATGTTTGAACAGGAAGCCCCCAAATGACCTTGAGAGGTTTTTAATGACCCTGATTCGAATACGATCCAAGTTGGACCCAAAAGGGGTTAAGCTATGATTCGGATACGATCAAGAAGCCCCCTAGTGAGTGTTCTCTTTGGTTTGAATACGACCTATGTTTGAACAGGAAGCCCCCAAGTGATCATGAGATTTACAGCTAGATTCGAATACGATCATAAGCTGGACCAAAAAAGGTTAAGCTAAATTCAGATATGATGATCTCCTTAATAGTCATGAAAATAGTAAAGATATATAATCTTTGAAGAGGAAAAGGACAGAGGTCCTGCTTTATTACTTATCCTAATATATACAATGTCAAAGTATGTACATGATGAGAGACGGTGGCTCAGGTGTAGTATGGCCGAAGTTGAGCAATGTTCCACGGCCGACGGGTCTCCTCCTCTGACTTACGTGAGTCTTTGTGTTCTCGAACGTCGATGAGGTAATATGACCCGTTGTTTAAATTTTTGCTGACCACAAAGGGTCCTTCCCAAGGCGGGGATAGCTTGTGTGCATCTAACAGATCCTGGATGAGCTGGAGCACCAGGTCACCTTCTTGAGAAGTCCTGGACTTAACCCGGCGGCTGTGATAACGGCGCAGGTCCTGTTGATAAATTGCTGATCGAGCCGCTGCTAAGTCTCTCTCCTCATCTAACAAGCCAAGTGCATCCTGTCGGGCTTGTTCATTATTAGCTTCAACGTAAGCCGCCACATGAGGCGAGTCATGACGGATGTCACTAGGCAGCACCGCTTCTGCTCCATAAACCATGAAGAAAGGTGTATAACCTGTAGACCTGTTAGGAGTGGTGTTGATACTCCACAGCACCGAGGGTAACTCTTCTATCCAACAAACCGGCATTCGTTGTAAGGGAACCATGACCGGGGCTTGAGACCTTTTAAGATTTCCTGATTTTCTCTCTCAGCCTACCCATTAGATTGAGGGTGAGCTACAAAAGAAACATCCATCCGGATGTGCTCTCTTTGACAAAACTCCTCCATAGCACCTTGGGACAAATTAGTGTCATTGTCAGTGATAATGTTGTGTGGAAAACCAAAGTGAAAAATCACCTTTTTCATGAACTGAACCGCCATGGCTGGATCACACTTACTCATTGGCTCTGCCTCAACCCACTTTGTGAATTTGTCAACTGCCACTACAAGATGTGTCTTTTTATCTTTGGACCTTTTAAAAGGTCCAACCATGTCAAGCCCCCAGACTGCAAACGGCCAAGTGATTGGAATCATCCGCAGTTCTTGAGCCGGCACATGCGCTCATCGTGCAAAATTTTGACATCCGTCACATCTACTGACCAGATCCTATGCATCAGCGTGAGCCGTTAACCAATAAAAACCATGACGAAAAGCTTTGGCCACAAGAGACTTTGACCCGGCGTGATGACCACAATCCCCTTCATGGATCTCACAAAGTATTTCTTGGCCTTCTTTAGGAGAAACACAACGCTAAAACGTTCCAGTGATGCTACGATGGTATAACTCTCTGTTAGAATCGTCATTGACTTGGACCGCCGGGTTATCTGTCGGGCCACGGTCTCATCCTCTGGCAACTCGCCCCGGGTCATGTAAGCCAAGAATGGTACTGTCCAATCTGGAATGACGTGAAGAGCCGCCACCAACTGTGCCTCCGGGTCTGGAACGGCCAACTCCTCCTCTATAGGTAACTTAACAGATGGGTTATGCAAAACATCCAAAAAGGTGTTAGGTGGCACCGGCTTACGCTGAGATCCCAACCGGCTTAAAGCATCGGCCGCTTCGTTCTTCCGACGGTCAATATGTTCCACCTGATAACCCTTAAAATGTCCTGCCACGGCATCGACTTCATGGTGATAAGCCGCCATGAGAGGATCCTTAGAATCCCACTTGCCTGACACTTGTTGGGCCACCAAATCCGAATCGCCAAGACACTAGACCCGGCTCAGGCTCATCTCTTTAGCCATTTGAAGACCATGGAGCAAGGCTTCATACTCTGCTGCATTGTTAGTACAAGGAAACATTAATCGCAACACATAACAAAACTTGTCCCCTTGAGGAGAAGTTAAAATAACTCCAGCCCCGAGCCTTCCAGGTGTCTGGACCCATCAAAATGAATCGTCCAATATGTGTTGTCTGGTTTCTCCTCTGGCATCTGCAACTCTGTCCAGTTGTTAATGAAGTCAACCAACGCTTGAGATTGGTTGCAGTATGTGGCATATACTTTAAACCATGAGACCCAAGTTCAATAGCCCACTTGGCGTCTTGTCATGTGGCTTCTCTATTTTGTATGATGTCTCCTAAAGGAGCAGAGCTAACCACAGTGATTGGGTGACCCTGAAAGCAATGTTTGAGCTTCCGGCTTGCCATGAGCACCCCATAAACTAGCTTCTGCCAATCTCGATATCTTTGTTTAGATTCAATCAGCACCTCACTGACGTAGTAAACCGGCCGTTGGACCAGATGTTCCTTGCCAGCCTCCTTGCGCTCCACCACAATGGCCACACTACCAACACGTGAGTTAGCACCTACATATAACAATAACGGCTCTTTCTCAATCGGAGCAGCAAGAACCAGCGGCTCAGCAAGCTGCTTCTTTAGATCCTCAAAGGCAGAGTTTGCAGCATCACTCCAAACAAAGTCATCCATCTTTTCATCATCTGATACAAAGGCATCGCCTTCTCCCCTAATCGGCTTATGAACCGGCTCAAAGCAGCAACGCGACCCGCCAGCCGTTGAACGTCATTGATGCACGCCGGTTTGGCCAGGGATGTGATTGCCTTAATTTTCTCTGGGTTAGCTTCAATACCTCTATTAGACACCAAAAAACCCAAAAGTTTGCCAGCTGGGACTCCAAAAACACACTTGGCCGGGTTAAGCATCATCTTGTAGACCCGGAGGTTATCAAAGGTCTCCTTCAGATCTGTTACCAAGGTTTCGTCTTCTCTGGATTTCACCACTATATCATCCACATAAGCATGAGCATTACACCCAATATGATTGTGAAGGCAATTCTGTACACACCGTTGATAAGTCGCCTGGGCACTTTTAAGCCCAAAAGGCAGACAAATAGCAGAAGGCTCCAAATGGAGTGATGAAAGATGTTTTCTCCTAGTCCTTAACTGCCATCTTGATCTGATGATAACCTGAGTATGAATCCAAAAAACTCAAACGCTCGCAACCCGCCATAGCATCATGATCTGATCAATAAGAGGGAGAGCAAAAGGGTCAGCCGTACAAGCCTTGTTCAAATCGGTGTAATCCACACACATACGCCAAGTGCCGTTCTTCTTGAGTACAAGCACTGGGTTAGCCAACCACTCTAGGTGAAAAACTTCAACAATGAACCCGGCCGCTAAGAGCCGGGCCACCTCTTCTCCAATGGCCTTGCGCCTTTCCTCGTTAAACCGTCGGAGAAACTGCCTGACCGGCTTAAACTTCGGATCAATATTAAGAGTGTGCTCAGCGAGTTCTCTCGGGACACCTGGCATGTCAGAAGGTTTCCATGCAAAGATGTCCCGGTTCTCACGGATGAACTCGATGAGCGCGCTTTCCTATTTTGGATCCAAGTTGGCACTAATGATGAACTGCTTGGATGAGTCGCCATGCACAAAATCAACCGTTTTGGTGTCATCAGCTGACTTGAATTTCAACACCGGTTCATGCTCCGTAGTTGGCTTCTTTAAAGACGTCATGTCTGCCGTGTCAACATTGTCTTTATAAAACTTCAATTCCTCTCCCGCACAAATAGACTCAGCATAAGCGGCATCACCTTCTTCACATTCCAGGGCTATTTTTCGGCTTCCATGTACTGTAATGGTGCCTTTATAACCCGGCATCTTGAGTTGCAGATATACATAACATGGATGAGCCATGAACTTGGCGTAAGCCGGCCGTCCAAACAGAGCATGATACGGGCTTTTGATCTTAACCACTTCAAAAGTTAACTTTTCAGCCCTGGAATCATATTCATCCCCAAAGGCTACTTCCAGTTCAATCTTACCAACTGGGTATGCCGACTTACCAGGGACAACACCATGAAAAATAGTGTTGGATTGTTTAAGACTCTTATCATTCAACCCCATCCGACGAAACGTCTCATAATAGAGGATGTTGATGCTACTGCCTCCGTCCATGAGCACCTTAGTAAATTTATATCCACCAACCTGAGGTGCTACCACTAAGGCCAAGTGACCCGGATTGTCAACCCGGGGAGGGTGATCTTCTCTGCTCCACACAATAGGTTGTTCTGACCACCTCAAATAGCATGGAATCGCCGGCTCAACGGCATTGACAGCCCTCTTATGAAGCTTCTGGTCCCTCTTGCATAAACTAGTGGTAAACACGTGGTACTGCCCACTATTCAACTGTTTTGGATTACTCTGATACCCGGATTGTTGTTGCTGATTATTCTGGCCGGGTTCCTGATTATAGCCGCCCTGGTTACCCGGATGGCCCTAACCGTGAAAACTGCCTCCGCCTGACCCGGCGCCCGGGCCCTGAAAGCCGCCTCCACCTGAACCGTCGCCGGGTCCATGGCTACCATCAAACATGTTGAATTTTTTTAATGCCTTCATGATCGTACAGTCTTTCCACATATGGGTAGTTGTCTTCTCCCGGGTGCCGTGTCTCGGACAAGGTTCATTCAGCAGTTGCTCGAGGGTGGGACCTGACCCGCCTGACCGAGGGGGTTGCCTACTCTTGCGCCGTTGGTTGTTGCCATGTGCATTGGTGTTAGCCACAAACTCGTCAGCCTTACGTTTATTACGTCCTTGATTTGCCGGGTTATGCTGGTGACCCTTGCCGTTGCCATTCTTCTTTCCCTTCCATGTTTTTTCTTCATCAGACAGGGGATCCTTGGTACTGTCAGAATCAACATATTTGACCAGGGCAGCCATCAACTGGCCCATGTCATTGCAGTCACGCTTGAGCCGCCCCAGCTTCTGCTTCAGAGGTTCAAAACGGCAATTTTTCTCCAACATGAAGACTGCTGAGCCGGCATCCATCTTATCAGATGAATGTATTATCTCCTTGACCCGGCGCACCCAATGGGTCGTGGACTCACCTTCCTCTTGCTTACAATTAGTCAGGTCCACGATTGACATAGGTTGTTTGCATGTGTCCTTGAAGTTTTGAATGAATCGGGCCTTTAATTCCGCCCATGAGCCGATGGAATTGGGGGGCAATCCTTTCAACCAAGTGCGGGCCGTTCCATCTAACATCATAGTGAAATACTTAGCCATTGTTGCATCGCTGACTTCCAACAGCTCCATCGCCATCTCCTAACTTTCAATCCAGGCCCCAGGCTGCAGGTCGGCCGTGTAATTAGGCACCTTACAAGGCCCCTTGAAGTCGTTTGGCAAGCACTCATTACGTATAGCCGGCACCAGGCAAGGGACGCCTCATGTTCTTGTGGCTACTCCCGCCTCAACAGAGGTTGCCGGATTAAGCCGGAAAAGCCTAATGAGCCACCTGCTCAACTGCTAGTTGAACCGCCCGCTCAGCCTCTTGACGGATCCTCTCCTGATCCGCCAAGTTAAGGGCTCCGCCCTGTGCCGGCTCATGCCTGCGCGGTTGGTTACGGCGTTGATCGTTACTTGACATAGCGGCTGAGTCCATATGTCTGCTACAGCTTGGGCTCCGGCTTGGGCGAAGGGTTGAATGTATTCCGTCTCGACTATAAGAGTACGCATCCTGTTGTGCAGAGCTGTCTGAAGAAGTTCTCTCACCCTTCGTGTTTCGATTGCTGTCGGAGAGTCGCCTTCCATCGGGAGAGCCGCCAAACGAGCCGACGCAGCAATGAGATTCTCCAAAGAATTGGAAAAGTGACCCAGTGGTATTGGTGTATAATGAGGCGGAGCGGTATTCATACGAGGCGGTTCCATGGCCCGCGGCTGAACCGATGCTCCGGGTGTCATGATCCGATTTGCCTCCGGCGGGTTACTTGGATCGGCCCCGGGTGTGTGGAAAAGGTTCCTAGGATCAAGCGTCAGAGGTAGACGTGACTGAGTCTTCTGATGCCTTCTCCTCATGACCTTGTTTGATGCGTTTAGATCCACCGAGAGCCGAAAAGTCTCCGCTTGAAGCTGTTGAGCGCGAGCGTCCAAAGCCGCCCGCTCCGTGGCCATCCTGACCTCTTCTGCTGCTAAATTTTCCTTGGCATGTGTTATCTCTTCGCGTACCCGTGCCACCTCCGCGTCATGCTGAGCCTTATCCGCTGGCTCCACCACAGCAGTCAATAGAGCCGTCAACTTATCCATGAGGTCCATTAGCATCTGAGCCGGGGCGCGCGGGGTCTCTAGACCCGGCTGCTGCCGACCCGGTGGTTACTGCTGCCGCAGCCGTAGAGTTCTGCCTGGGTTGAGTGCCAGCCATGAAAACTCTGGCTCGATTCGGCGGCTCGGAGAGGTCCGGAATACTGCTGCCATCGGAACAGCCCCCAAGCACGCCATCTTGCAGCTGATATAAATAATCTGTCTCGCCTGAGGACGACTCACCGTCGGAACAGATGGCCGTCTCCCCGCCATCCATGGATCCTTCAGAAAACTCACCTCCATGGATGCAACCCATGAAGGCACGCTTTACGGCGGGTTGGGCCCGGGCGGATCTCGCACGCTGAGCCGTCTCGATGATGTTGGTGTAGACGTCCGGCTCAGGCCCGATTCACCGATCCGGCCGATGAAGACATGAATTCCGCCGAAGGGGACCCGGTACCCGTACTTGATCGAGCTAGCCTTGGGGCCCCAGCCTTCGTCGTCGATGTAGAGTTTTCCGTGACGACTCTTGGTCATCCGGCCCATAGCGTATCCCTTGAGCCCTTCGAAGTTGCCCTTCAAGAACTCAAATCCACCGTGCGCTGGCCCCACGGTGGGTGCCAACTGTCGTGGAATTGTCACGGCAGATGTCCTAGCAAAAGGACTTAGTCGTAGGGCCATCACAACTAGGAATCTTAAAGGGGTTAATCGGGACAAAGGACACTAGAGATTTATACTAGTTCGGCCCCTTACGATGAAGGTAAAAGCCTATGTCTAGTTGTGTTGGAATTGCTAGGGTTTCGAAGACCAGGGAGTGAATATGCTTGTCCTGGCTTCGAGTTGTTGTTTCTCGCCCTAATCCGCCGCCGGGTCGTCCCCTTATATATTTGGGTTGACGCCAGGCGGCCTATAGAGTCCCGGCCGGTTCATAAACGTGTCCGGCTCGGAGACTTCTTTATATGCCTTTCTTTACAAGTCTTTCCTTACATACGGTGGTTTACAATATTGGGCCTTAAGCCGCCTATGGGCTTAGGCCTTCTACAAGTCTTAACAAACTATCGCCTTGAATGTTACTGGACTTCTTTTGTAACCCGCCATTAGGGTTGACCCGGCCCCTCCTGGGCGGGTCTTACCTGGTAGCTATATTCCCGACAAGTATCCATAAAAGATTTAACACAATCAATCTTAGGTGTTATACCTGACTCCTTACTTTCGTCGAGATCCCAATCTTCAGAGTTGCATTTAATTCTTTCTAATAAATCCCATTTAAATTCAATAGTCTTCATCATACAAGAGCCAGTACAACAAGTATCGAGCATGGACCGATTATCAAGAGAAAGCCGAGCATAAAAATTTTGAATAATAATTTCTCTTGAGAGCTCATGATTGGGAAATGAATATAACATTGACTTAAGCCTCCCCCAAGCTTGAGGGATGCTTTCTCCTTCACGAGCCCAAAAATTATATATATAATTACGATCATGATGAACAAGAAGCATAGGATAAAACGTCTGATGAAATTCCAATTTCAATCGGTTGTAGTTCCATGATCCCATATCATCACATAGCCCAAACCATGTCCATGCCTTTCCCTTCAAAGATAGAGGGAAAACCTTCTTCTTGATAACATCCTCGGGCATACCTGCAAGCTTAAATAATCCACAAACTTTATCTACATAGATTAGGTTTAAATCAGGATGCAATGTTCCATCACCTGTGAAAGGATTAGCTAGCAGTTTCTCTATCATACCTGAAGGAATTTCAAAGTAAACATTTTCAGTAGGTTCAGTAGATTGAGGAGCAACTCTTTGCTCTACTGGTCGGGGTGAAGATACCCCGAACAAGCCCCTCAAAGGATTATGTTCCATAGTAGCAAGTGATAGTAAATTTCAGCACACTATATAAATTTTTCCTTACCAAATTCCACCTATCAAAGGCGCTTCACTCCCCGGCAACGGCGCCAGAAAAGAGTCTTGATGACCCACAAGTGTAGGGGATCTATAGTAGCCTTTTTGATAAGTAAGAGTGTCGGACCCAACGAGGAGCAGAAGGAAATGATAAGCGGTTTTCAGCAAGGTATTCTCTGCAAGCATTGAAATTATCGGTAACAGATAGTTTTGTGATAAGGTAATTTGTAACGAGTAACAAGTAATAAAAGTAAATAAGTTGCAGCAAGATGGCCCAATCCTTTTTGTAGCAAAGGACAAGCCTTGATAAACACTTATATAAAGGAAAGTGCTCCCGAGGACACATGGGAATTATCATCAAGCTAGTTTTAATCACGTTCATATGATTCGCGTTTGGTACTTTGATAATTTGATATGTGGGTGGACCAGCGCTTGGGTACTGTCCTTCCTTGGACAAGCATCCCACTTATGATTAACCCCTAATGCAAGCATCCGCAACTACAACAGAAGTATTAAGGTAAACCTAACCATACCATGAAACATATGGATCCAAATCAGCCCCTTACGAAGCAACGCATAAACTAGGGTTTAAGCTTCTGTCACTCTAGCAACCCATCATCTACTTATTGCTTCCCAATGCCTTCCTCTAAGCCCAAACAATGGTGAAGTTTCATGCAGTCGATGTTCACATGACACCACTAGAGGAAACACAACATACATCTCATCAAAATATCGAACGAATACCAAATTCACATGACTACTTATAGCAAGACTTCTCCCGAGTCCTCAGGAACTATCGGTGTTCTGGGAACGGGGGTCCCCAGACTTGCCTGCCTGCGGCCTGCGGCGCGGCTCAAGCGGGGGCCCAGCGCGTCCCATCTTCATCAGCTCAAGCTCAAAGACCCTCGCGAGGGGCCAAGCCTCGCGGGGAGGACGACAAGATGCTTCCTTAGAGGCGGCCTCATCAGGCAGGCTCGCGAGGAGGCGGAGAGATCAAGGCAGGGGTACCTCGCGAGGAACCCGTGATGCAAGCCATGACGATCGAGACCAGGCGGGCGCCGGCCAGCACAGTGTCCTTGTTTCCCCTTTGGTGCAAAGGGGGCAAGCACAGGCCAAGGCATAAGGCAAAGGTTACCATTCCGGTGCAACGAGACCAAGACCAGTCGGACGGCAGGACGGAGGTCACCGTGGAGCCCAAGACGGCATCATCACCAGTGCTTTTGGCAGCCGAAGACCACCTTTGGTCAGGATAACTTGTACTAGATGTCCCCTTTCGAAATGGCCAATTGTTGGCGCCCTTCCCGCTCATTATTTGGGGAGAGGCCCAGGGCCTCTATAAATAGAGCTAGCCACCACAGAGTAGACATCATCTAGACATCTAGAGATCCCCAGAGACATCTAGACAGCTAGACATCTAGACATCTAGAGATCCCCAGAGACATCTAGACACCCCAAGAACATCGAGAGATATGGTAGAACCCTAGCAGAGAGAGAGAGAGAGGGGCGATGAACTCACCCTAGCAGTTCACCGCACCAACTCAAGAACACCTCTCGCAAGGCTCTTCTTCCCTTGTACTGTCCATCATCAGCCCCAGAGGCAATCCACCACACCACACACTGGAGTAGGGTATTACACCACAACGGTGGCCCGAACCAGTATAAACCTCGTGTCTCTTGTGTTGTTCATCATTTTCATCTTAGTTCGCATGAGAGGATCAGGCGCAGATTGGTAGGGGAGAGATCTCGGTGCGCACCCCAGTGTTCGAACCTCAAGGGTCTGCCGGAACCCCAAACCCGACATTTAGCGCGCCAGGTAGGGGTGC
Source organism: Triticum aestivum (assembly GCF_018294505.1). Taxonomy (NCBI): domain Eukaryota; kingdom Viridiplantae; phylum Streptophyta; class Magnoliopsida; order Poales; family Poaceae; genus Triticum; species Triticum aestivum. Next base: position 215,989,817 of record NC_057797.1, read on the forward strand.
GTCGGAATCTTCCTTCCGCCGTTCGCGTGTGATCTTCCGTCGTCTCCATGGCAGACGCTCGTTGGGCTCGCACCGAGCGCCGGGCTGCTCACGCCGCTCGCGTCGCCCAAACGGCGCCCGTCGGCGGCCCCCCTCGCCATTCCACGTCGCCCGCCGCCAATGCCGCCACCGGCCCGGTGGGGAACGAGCAGAAAGCCTTGTCCCAGCACCCCTCGGTGCGGCGGGATGGCCGCACCGCCACCACGTCGCTGACTCCAGCTGGCTCGTCGTCCCACGCTCGTCGCGCACCCATGGATGCGCACACCTCACTACTCTTGGCGCGGGAGCTCCTGCACTATCCCCCGTCGATGACCTTTACGAGGACTGGCTCGCCCGCATCACCGAGCTCGTCAGTGCCGCAGGGGGCTCCCCCTTGCGATCCCTCTCGCTTCCTCGCCCTCCGTCCCGTGCAGGGGGCGAGGATCAGGAGGCGCCTCCGCCGCCTCCTCCCCAAGAAGGTGCCTTGGCTCCAAGGCGCGCAGCCCCAGGGCGAGACCCTCCATGACCGGCGCCAGCGCAGCAAGAAACGAGCTGCCAGGAGATCCCACGTCCCTGGGAAGGTGCTCGCGCGCTCCCAGCGCCGGCGCGCCAATATCGCTCCCCAGCGCCTCCACGACAAAACCCCGCGTTGCTCCCAGTGGCGGCGCGTGGTGACCCGCAAGAACGAGTCCAGCACCACCAAGGGGCGCCGGTGGCCACGGCGGGCTGCCTCGCCTTCACCCCCGAGCTACGCGGCGTCACATGGCCAGGCAAGTTCAAGCCTGACCTCCCTCCCCGCTATGATGGCACAGCGGACCCTGCGGAGTTCCTGCAGCTCTATGAGCTGGGCATCGTAGCCGCCAACGGAGACGAGAAGGTCATGGCGAATTGGTTCCCCATGGCGCTCAAGGACGGTGCCCGCACCTGGCTCCTGAACCTGGCACCCGGCACGATCTCCTCCTGGAGCGAGATGCGCACCCACTTCATCGCCAACTTCCAGGGCACTCGCGACCGGCCCTCGGCCATGAGCGACCTACGCTGCATCAAGCAACAGCCAGGAGAAACCCTGCAGAAGTACATCCAGCGCTTCAACTACACTCGCCTCAAGATCCCCAAGGTGACTGAAGAAGCCATCATCTCAGCCTTCTCCGATGGCGTGCGCGACGTCAAGATGAAGGAAGAGCTAGCAATCCATGAAGAACTGTGCACATCCCTGGAGCTGTTCAACTTGGCGACCAAGTGCGCCAGGGCTGAGGAAGGGTGTCTCTCCCTTCTCGAGCTCCCGGCAGCCGACCCGAAAGAAAAGAAGCTCAAGGCCAAGGACGTGAAGCGCAAGGGGGCTGCCATGCTAGCAGCGAAACCGGACACCAAGTGAGGCAGGGATCAGCCTGAGTCATCTAAGGGCAGACGGTATTGCATGTACCATGACCTCCACACCCACAACACCAATAAATGTCAAGAGCTCAGAGCTGTGCGAGATGGGCGAATCGGCCGACGCCCAGAGCGCCACGACATGGGCTATGGCCGAGGAGGAGGAAGAGGCGGTGGACAATGGGAAGACCATGGCCTTCGCCAGGGATGGCATGACCGCCCTCGCGAGGACCACTAGCAGGACCAGCCTCGCGAGGGAGGCTAGAGGGGCCAGCCTCGTGAGGACCGTCCCCACGGCAACGCAGGCCTCCCTCCTCTGCCGCCTCCACCGAGGAGGAACAAAGACCAACACCAAGACGATGGGGCTGGGGGCTTCCAAGAGCCGCGTGCAATTGCTTGCATCCTGGGCGGCGCCCAGGCCCCAGCCTCACAGCGCATCTTCAAGCAGTTTGCTCGCGAGGTGAATGCAGTCCTTCCCAAGCTTGAGGCCAGGCGCCCTCTTAGGTGGTCTTCGTGCGTGATCACATTCAGTTCCGCAGACCAGCTCAAGTGTGCGGCAACAGCCGGAGTCCTCCCGATGCTTTGCTCCCTAGTCATCAGCAACGTGCAGGTCACCAGGACCCTCATCGATGACGGAGCAGGACTCAACGTCCTGTCCGTCGAGACGTTCGACAATCTCCAAGTGCCATACGACCAGCTTCAGCCGACCAAGCCTTTCTCAGGAGTCACCGATGGTTCCACTGTTCCAATTGGGCAGGTTCGCCTTCCGGTCACCTTCGGGCAACGCAACAACTACCGCACCGAGCTCATCGACTTTGACGTCGCTCACATTCGCCTGTCGTACAATGCCATCCTCGGGTACTCAACCCTAGCCAAGTATATGGCAGTGACTCACCATGGTTACAATGTCCTCAAGATGATAGGAAGCAGTGGAGTCATCACCGTTCCCTGTGAAGAAAGGGACGCAGTGTGCTCGCTCGAGCGTGCGTTCCAAGCCGCAACAATCGAAGACCCAGATCGCAGGAGCGGGAGGCCTCCCGAGGCGACCCTCAAGAAGAGGAAGACCTCACCTGGCCAGAGCCACAAGGAAGCAGGCACCTTCAGAGGTATTGCGTCAGGATTCGCGCCCGATCAGGGAGCGCCGCCCTCTTGCACATAGGAAGGCGCGCTCGGCGCCCTGCTTAGGCAGGGCTCGGGGGCTCTCGCTTGGAGAGCCACCGACCTTGCCAAGGTCGCGAGGGAGGCGCTCGGTCACCACTTGGAGGGGTGCTTCCAGGCACGCTTCCCTCAGAAAGGTACAAGTCAAAGGAGACAAAACCCTCAGGAGTTCATCGCAAGGAGCACCCAAGAGCTACAAGAGTCCAGAGTCATGCACGGCAGCCGCCGCTTGCCTGCCGTGGCCCCACATCCAGGCGAGGGTGGAGGACTGCGAGTCTGCGTCGACGTATCAGGGCTCAACCGAGCTGCGTCCCAGGAGCGTCTATGGCCTTCGGCCGTAGGGCGCTGCGTGGGACCACCCCACAGCTATGTTTGCATGCCCTTCGGCCTACCGAGCCCGGTCGCCGCACATCAGCGCCTGTTGAGGAGCATTCTGGAGGCTCAGGAGGTCAGGCATCACGCGGTCCTGGCGGAGGTGGCTATGGTCCCCGAAGACCTGCACGTGCCACCAGAGCCTCCCGAGGTCCCTGGGCCTGGGTGCTCATGAGGGCCGACATCTTCACCGCGCATCGCTCACTTCCTCAGCATCACTTCATCTTCAACAGCACCAGGTGACATCTTTCAAAGTTCTAATTTCAGTTGGGAGCGCCCACAGGGCTGCACCATTCCCAGGCCGCGTGGGTCCGTCCCCGCGGCATGTATCCATTTTGTTTATGCTCTTTATTCACCTTGTTGGGGGCGCCCCTCGAGCTGCATCATCCCCACGCCGCTCGGGCCCGACCCAGCGGCGGTTGCTTTTACATGTGCTTGCTTGAAATTGGATTTCCTCCTATGTGCTTAACATACCTGACCTAATCACCTACTCGATCGATGCCTATTTGAAGAGCCGCTCGCTCTAGAACGGCGCGTGCGCACGGGTCCATCCCTATAGCGTTGATAAACCTGAGTGGTTGAGCTCTGGTCGCGGCAACCCCGCACGGCACCACCTCACCAGGCCCTCAGTGCCCTGACCGCTCCCTCGGAGTGACCATAGGTTGGCCGGCGACCGTAACGACAGGCCTTGTTTCTCCTCATGATTGGTGTGCAGGACCTACTCCAGGAGCAACATTGGGGGCCTCGTGAGCTCTCTCTCCCTCTCTTCGGCACGGACCGCTTGCACGTTAAAAGGGGGTACCTGAGCATCGCGACTCATGGGCTCCTACTGGCTCTCCAGCCCTCACCCCCTGGCCTTGACCCACGGCATCGCGACCTGTCATACCAGCGGCGGCTGAGCTCGCTCGAGGGCCTGGACCTAAGGACGTAGAGCGTTAAGGAAAGTGCGGGGGAGTGGGAGGAAGCTCGCGAGGGCCTAACCCAGTAGTGCCTCGACCACCGCCTCTCGGGCCAGGCGCCTCTCCGAGGAACTACGTCAGACACACAAGATAAGTCGCGCCGTCACAAAAGCTAGACCAACGCAGCGCTAAATCCCCGCCCAGTGCAACTCTATCACGACGACGCTACCTTCCTTTCTCGCCCAGCAAGGATTGCTTGAGTGCTAAAGGGGACCTTCCGAGCATCGCGACTCGGGGGCTCTTACCGGACCTCGGGCCGCTCACCTCCTGGCCTTGACCACGGCATCGCGACCTGGCATACCAGCGACGGCTGAAGCTTGCATGGGGACTGGGACCTGTTAGCGTAGAGCGCCAAGTCCTCGTGAGGATAGAAAGGGGGAGCTTAGCCGGAACAAAACAGACACCTCACGCTAATTCATATTAAGGATATAGTACTTACGAAAGCACGGCAGACGCCTTACATACCCCCGCGGGGCGTTGCTTTAATTCCTTGCAGGGAACAAAAGGTGCTAACCCTAAGGAACGCTACTTGCTAGCACCTCCCTAGGCGACGCCATCATCAACAGTGGGCTGCCCAGCGCCGGCGCCAACCCCATCCAGATCAGTGGCGTCGGCGGCCCGAGGCAGCTGCCTCACTCCGAGCGCGGCGCGAGCTCGGAGGCTCGTAGCTGTCGTCACTCGTCTCCGGGGTCGCGAGGAGTTCGGGGGAGCCGCTGAAGCCCGCAGTCCCTCCACTGCTGCCCGAGGAGCTGCAGGAGAACCAACGGGCGGGGCTGGACCTCGCCAGTTCATCACCACTGCCGCTTCCCTTGGGGCAGCATTCCAGCCGGCGTCCTTGTGCATCAAAGACCTTGAAGAACATCAAGGAGGCGTCGTCGTATTCAAGATGGATCACCAAGGCGCCATCCGCGCGACAGACCCGGGCAATCTCACCCCAGCTCGGGGTCATGAAGACCTTGCCCGGAGCGACGACCGCGACCTCCGCTCCGGTTGCAGGGGTGCCACAGTCGGTGTGCTGCAGCCAGAGCTCCAGGGCCCCGCTTGGCGGCATCTCGAAGGCGAAGGAGGGAGGAAGGCGGATCCACGAAGTTGGAGGCATGGCGGCGTGAAGCACGAGCTCGCGAGAGGAGCGCTCCGCGTGGACTCCAGGGGGGACGACACGCACCACTGTGACTCGCCGGCGTCAGCGGCGACGCTGTCGGTGTTGCTCGGCGCCCTCCCCCTGGGGCCGACGACGCGGGCGTGCGAGGGCAGCGGAAACCCAGGCGGCGGCTGCTCGTACCATGGCCTCGACACCACCTGCCAGGCGCCTTCGTCCCGGTGGCAAGGGATTGGCCGCTTCTTCGGCGGGAGGGGGTCAGGACCCTCTCTGGGGGCCTTTCCCTTCTCCTCAGCTGAAACCGGCGGATCGGTGCCATTGGCGCAAGAGGAAGCAAGGATAAGGAAGAAGAGGAGGAGTGACGAAAAGGGGTGAACCGGCGAAGCTCGCGCGGCCCCGTACTTATAGCCGGGGAAGGCCAACCGCCGAGCACCATGACCTCAGGTAATCATGACCCATATCTTTGCATGCAGGGACTTGTCAAGTCGTGAAGTTGCCGAGGCGTCATGGGAAGTGCAGGCGCCCATGCCCACGCCCAATCAACCGCCATGCGACGCCCAAGGCCGCAGGCTGTTAGGGCCCGCGGCGCTTCGCGCTTGCCCCTTCACTTCTCTGCTAAGCCAAGCCCGCGCGCGCCTTAGGCCCAGGGGCTACTGTCGGCATTCTGGGAACGAGGGTCCCCAGACTTGCCTGCCTGCGGCCTGCGGCGCGGCTCAAGCGGGGGCCCAGCGCGGCCCATCTTCATCAGCTCAAGCTCAAAGACCCTCGCGAGGGGCCAAGCCTCGCGGGGCGGATGACAGGAAGCTTCCTCAAAGGCAGCCTCATCAGGCAGGCTCGCGAGGAGGCGGAGAGATCAAGGCAGGGGTACCTCGCGAGGAACCCGTGATGCAAGCCATGACGATCGAGACCAGGCGGGCGCCAGGCGGGCGCCAGGCGGGCGCCGGCCAGCGTAGTGTCCTTGTTTCCCATTTGGTGCAAAGGGGGCAAGCACATGCCAAGGCATCAGGCAAAGGTTACCATTTCGGTGCAACGAGACCAATACCAGCCGGACGGCAGGACGGAGGTCACCGTGGAGCCCAAGACGGCGTCATCGCCAGTGCTTTTGGCAGCCGAAGACCACCTTTGGTCAGGATAACTTGTACTAGATGTCCCCTTTCGAAATGGCCAATTGTTGGCGCCCTTCCCGCTCATTATTTGGGGAGAGGCCCAGGGCCTCTATAAATAGAGCTAGCCACCACAGAGTAGACATCATCTAGACATCTAGAGATCCCCAGAGACATCTAGACAGCTAGACATCTAGACATCTAGAGATCCCCAGAGACATCTAGACACCCCAAGAACATCGAGAGATATGGTAAAACCCTAGCAGAGAGAGAGAGAGAGGTGATGAACTCACCCTAGCAGTTCATCGCACCAACTCAAGAACACCTCTCGCGAGGCTGTTCTTCCCTTGTACTGTCCATCATCAGCCGCAGAGGCAATCCACCACACCACACACTGGAGTAGGGTATTACACCACAACGGTGGCCCGAACCAGTATAAACCTTGTGTCTCTTGTGTTGTTCATCATTTTCATCTTAGTTCGCACGAGAGGATCAGGCGCAGATCGGTAGGGGAGAGAACTCCGCGCGCACCCCAGTGTTCGAACCTCAAGGGTCTGCCGGAACCCCAAACCCAATAGGAACAAATGTAACTACTCACAAATCATATTCATGTTCATAATCAGAGGGGTATTAATATGCATAAAGGATCTGAATATATGATCTTCCACCAAGTAAACCAACTAGCATCAACTACAAGGAGTAATCAACACTACTAGCAACCCACAAGTACCAATCTGAGGCTTTGGGACAAAGATTGGATACAAGAGATGAACTAGGGTTTGAGATGAGATGGTGCTGGTGAAGATGTTGATGGAGATTGACCCCCTCCCGGTGAGAGGATCGATGATGATGACGATGGTGATGATTTCCCCCTTCCGGAGGGAAGTTTCCCCGGCAGAACAGCTCCGCCGGAGCCCTAGATTGGTTCCGCCAAGGTTCCACCTCGTGGCGGCGGAGTTTTGTCCCGTGAGCCAGCTTATGATTTTTTCCTGGACGAAAGACTCCATATAGCCAAAGATGGGCATCAGAGGGCTGCCAGGGGGCCCACGAGGCTGGGGGGCGCGCCCAGGGGTGTAGGGCGCCCCCACCCTCATGGATGGTGGGTGGCCCCCCTCTGGTAATTCTTTCGCCCGATATTTTTTATATATTCTGAAACATGCTCCCGTGAAGTTTCAGGACTTTTGGAGTTGTGCAGAATAGGTCTCTAATATTTGCTCCTTTTCCAGCCCAGAATTCCAGCTACCGGCATTCTCCCTCTTCATGTAAACCTTATAAAATAAGAGAGAATAGGCATACGTATTATGACATAATGTGTAATAACAGCCCATAATGCGATAAATATCGATATAAAAGCATGATGCAAAATGGATGTATCAAGGAGCTGCACCGACAGACGACCAAAAGCATCAGCGGCTGGACATCCGGCGCCTCAACAACGCCCGGATATCCGGCCTTCCCCGGAAATCTGACACCACAAGTACAACAATGAAGGCCAACGCCAGGCCGGACATCAGCCCGTGGCCCGGACATCCGGCATCTCGTGAACGATCGGACATCCGGCATCTCGTGTGTGTATGTGGGCAAATTATTTTATCTCTATCTCTACTACTTATAAAAGCGAAAGTTCTAATTCTTCTAAGAGCAATCCAACATCTCCCTTAAAAAACTGCTCGTAAAAATGGTTTTACGGGAGGGCCGTAAAATTCACGGGAAGTTGTCCGAGAGCATCTTTTGTCAGTTCTTCTAAACTTCGTCCCCTAAATCCATTTTATTAAACAAAAAATAGATGATTTCCTAAGACCCGCCTGTCGGAGTTGAATCTGACGCGTCTTGGGAGGGGGTCCTGAGCTGGTGATCTTAGCTTGACGGTAACAAGACAAAGAGGAACATGATGTTTTACCCAGGTTCAGGCCCTCTCGAAGAGGTAAAACCCTACGTCATTCTTCTTTTATATTGATTGTGGATGGGGTATAAAGTACATGATCTACCTCGAGATCGTATGTGTATATGTGTCTCTAACTTAACCCTGGGGACTAAACCCCTTGGCTTATATAGACACCCGGGGTACCTAGGGTTACATGTAGGTCGGTTACATCTAGGGATAAATATGTCGATGATTCAAACATGCCTTGAAGTATGCGCCAAGTCTTCGAAGGATTCCATCTTGAGTAAGTCGTGGGTCATGGCAAACGTGCCCCATTCTTCGGTTGTGTGGAGGTCCTCGGCCCAGCCCATGAATGATTGGCCGACGTGCTTAGCAACCCCTAGTCCAGGACACGGTCACCACCAGTCAGTGACACACATGAAGACGGGGGTGCGATAGTCGTCGGGAAGGGGAGGTGCGGTGGTCGCCGGCACAGCGCGGGCACGAGGCAGCATGGCGGCGGGCAGCGCGGATTGCGGCATTATGGCGATATTTATGGGAAGTTGGGGCGAAAAATCCTTCTCAAAGACTATGTGTAATGCAATTAATTTATTGCCTAATACTAAAATGTATTGCACATATGAGATCAATATGTAACATAATTAATATATTGCCTAATATTAGCATGCATTGCATTGCATATCAATATTGTCTAATCTTTGATAAGAAAATCCTTCTCAAATACTGTATGTATTAGTGTGTGATGCAATTAATATGTTATCATAGGGCTAGGGTGTGCGTGTGTGCGTTCATAGGGGTGAGTATATGCGCATTTGCGTTTGTATTGTGTTCAAAAATAATATTAAGGTGCATTGTACATACGAGATTACTACTACTGTGTTTATATAAAAAAACAATTGAGCACCAGCTTGAACAGACAATTCCTATATTCGCAACAGGAAAAGAAAAACAGACGATTCCTATTGCTCCGACCTCCGATCAAGAGCTTCCTGATTTGTTTTTAGGGTAAGAGCTTCCTGAATTGTGTAAAGTCCTCGGTTGCGTGCTTCGTGAACCGTCCAGCTGGACTGTGTTAGATTTGAAGTCGGTTCGTTTCATCGCAGAGAAAAAAAAACAGAACAAGTCGGTTCTTTTTTGTTGCTGTTGCAAAAATCAATAAGTCGGTTCCTTAAATCTTGCTATAATCCATGGCTATACTGGAAAATTGAGTTCTTGGAGGAGCTGTTTCCGTGTCGTGCTCGTGTTCAGTTTGGAAAGTTTTTTTTTTAGAATCATGTTTGGAAAGATTTTAGAGGTCGTATCCGCGTAGAACCTGTTAAAGCTGGATCCGATATAAATACAGAAGGAGGGACGCTGGCAACACAACGCGACGGAACACGAAACAGGAAAAGATTTATTTGTCTATATATATTATTAATCCTTGTTAGCCATGGATTTCTTGCCAAAGACAAGCATGGCGTCGTCGCCGGAGGGCGCAGCGGTGGTGAATGCGTACAAGAAGGCGCTCGCCACTGCGGCCTCGGTGAGCGCGTACGCCATGCTGGCGCGCGGCATGGCGCGGGAGCTCCTCCCCGACGAGCTGCGCGCCGCGGTGCGCTGGGGCGCCGCGTTCGTGCGCTCCCGCTTCAGCGCCCCCGACAAGGAGCGCCACACCATCGTCATCCGGCGCGTGCTCGGCGGCGGGTACAACGAGGACGACCTGTTCGACGCGGCGCTCGCGTACCTGGCCACCAAGATCAACCCGCAGTCCATGAGCCGGCTCTGCCTCGCGCGCACCCGCAAGAGGGAGCCCGACGGGAGCGGCAGCTGCACCACGCTCCTGAGCATGGAGAACGGGAGCTCCACCACCGTACCTTCCAAGGCGTGGAGTTCCGGTGGACGTCCATCGAGAGCGGCGGCAACGACGGCAACAATAGGGGCAAGGAATGCCTGGAGCTCAGCTTTGACGCGGAGCACACGGAGACCGCGCTCCACAAGTACGTGCCCTTCATTACCTCCACGGCGGAGGAGCTGCGGTTGCGAGACCGCGCGCTCAAGATCTTCCTCAACCAGGGCTCGAGTTGGAAAGGCATCAACCACCACCACCCGGCCACGTTCGACACGCTCGCCATGGACCCGTCCGTCAAGCAGGCCGTGATTGACGACCTCGACCGCTTCCTGAAGCGGAAGGACTACTACCGGCGGATCGGCAAGGCGTGGAAGCGCGGCTACCTTCTCTACGGCCCACCTGGAACCGGCAAGTCCAGCCTGGTCGCCGCCATGGCCAACTACCTCCGGTTCAACCTCTACGACCTTGACCTCTCGGGGGTGTACGATAACTCGTGCCTGCAGCGGCTGCTCATCGACATGTCCAACAAGTCCATCCTCGTCATCGAGGACATTGACTGCAGCTTTGACACCATGTCCAGGGAAGACCGCAAGGTATCCCATGCGACGACCTACACAGACGACGACGACGACGACGACGACGACGAGTACGACGACGCCCGAGCACGAGGATACCCCCCGGAGCGCGAGCGCAAGATAACGCTGTCAGGGCTGCTCAACTTCATCGACGGCCTGTGGTCCACATGCGGCGAGGAGCGCGTCATCGTCTTCACCACCAACTACAAGGACCGCCTCGACCGGGCGCTGCTACGGCCGGGCCGCATGGACATGCACGTCTACATGGGCCACTGTGGCTGGGAGGCGTTCAGGACGCTGGCCCGGAACTACCACCCGGTCGAGGTCCACGCGCTGTTCCCGGAGATTCGGGAACTGCTTTCCGTGGTGGAGGTGACACCGGCGGAGGTGTCCGAGATGCTGCTGCGGAGTGAGGACGTCGACGTTGCGCTACGGGTGCTTATCGAATTCCTCCAACAAAGAAGATGCAAAACAAATGAGGTAAATGAGAAGAACGGCCGCATAGCAGGATAGCAGAGACGGTATTTTGCAATGTTTCTTCAGTATTCGGACCCCCTTTCGTGGCGAACGCAGAACTTCAACTTTTATCTTGCTTCGATGAAGATGTAGCAGCCATTTCTTTTATCTTGTTTCTTCATTCGAGCTCCCTCTGCTGACACACGCAGCCATGAAATTATTTATTACTGACATTCTGAATTTTTACAGTGATCTGACATTTTCTTCTTTATACAAACAATTGTTGAGCTTTAACTTTCTTTATAGTTCCCCGCAAAAAAAACTTTCTTTATAGTTTTGCTAGGTCCAAATCATTGCTACACTCATCAAATCTTGAGCGAAAATCCGTGTGAAGTTGTCTTTTAGCTTTCTTTCTTGGGTTTATCTATGTGCCCTGGTCTGCTACTAAAGCCCCGCTGGTTGTTTAGTTTCCTTCTTCAGTTGATTGCTTCATGGTAACTGCTTCTGTAATATTAGCTGCTTCCTTCTATTATTTTTGTTTTTGAAGGAAAGAATAGCTGCTTCCTAATCGCCAAGCCCCGGAAATTGCGATATCCCTAAAATAGTCGAAAGTGGGATTATTTCTCCCAATTATATACAACAATTAATTATGATATTTTCTAGATTTGTTTCCTTACCAATGGCAAAACTGGATTTCATAAGGAAGCATTCTTTCATAAGGAAGCATTCTTCTAGATGGACGGCATAATTATTTGGGAATGGCGTGAATCCCTTTTTTATGGAAATCATTTTGGGAAAGTACTATTATTTCTCACTAATTACGATCTCCGTCCCCAATTTGATATTATAGTCCCGGTGTAGATAGAAATTCCCTTATGATCTAGTAATTCCAAGCGATAATAAATACCAGGACTTAGCAATATTTGATTGATCACAATTCGGTATAATTCATTATAGGAATGTTTTCGATAGAAATGGTTTGCTTTTGCACATCGAAACCAAAATTTAATATTGCAGATACGTATAATTCAGAAGAATAGGTAAGATGTGTTTTGTAGATGGCAACATGATTTTATAGCACAAAAGCATTATACTTGATGCATGGAAGCATCGTTTTCGATTGTGAACGAACTCTCTAAGATAGGAAAAACACAGTTGTCAATTTAGTACTAGCAAAAAAAGCACATGTGGAAGGACAAGAAGCATGAAGGATTTAAAAAAAATCCACTTGGTATAATGAACATTTTATATATAATTCAGAAGAATAGGTAAGATGTGTTTTGTAGAAAATTAATATCGCAGATACATATAATTCGGAAGAATAGGTAAGATGTGTTTTGTAGATGGCAACATGATTTTATATAGCACAAAAGCATTATACTTGATGCATGGAAGCATCGTTTTTGATTGTGAACAAATTCTCGACGACAGGAAAAACACAGTTATCAATTTAGTACTAGCAAAACAAGCACGTATGGAAGGACAGGAAGCACGAAGGATTTTCAAAAAAAATCCACTTGGTATAACGAACATTTTACAGCTCTTTTAACAAAGAATGACACATTATTATAATGACACTATTTTGACTTCCGCCCAACCGACATAGCAGCGATGCTAAATGGGCTAATCAATCAATAAGTAGTACACGTGTCGCATGCTCCTTTTGTGAAACACGGTAGTCATGGACACATAACAATGTCAAACCCCATTCACATCATACTCAGCATCAACATAGCATCGTTGGCATTGTGTAGAAACATGAAGCATAACTACCCATCCACTGCTCCCAACAGGAGGTATTGCTCGTCTGTTCAATCCTTGGGTGCTCGAACAGCTCCTTCCCCTGCACCTACCTGGGGCTGCCGCTCACCCTACGCAAACAATCAGCAGCGCAGCTCCAATGCCTAGTGGATAAACTTCATGACTGCCTGCCGCATTGGAAGGCGGCAATGCTTCCGAAGAGTGGTCGCCTAACTCTGATCCTATCGGTCCTCTGCGCAATACCAATCCACTCCATGCTGGCCTTGAGCATTCCGGTGAAGATCATCAAGGCCCTGTCAAAAATCTGCCGTGGGTTCCTCTGGTGCGGGAAGAAAGAGGCGACAGGAGGGCACTGTGCCGTGGCGTGGGATAGTGTATGCAAGCCCAAGTGGGCAGGTGGGCTTGGGATCCCCGACCTGAGCTGGTTGAACAAGGCCTTACAAGCCCGATGGCCATGGCTACAGAAAACGGACAATGAGAGACCCTGGGCTGAGTTCAACATCGACATCCCTGCTGCTTCTCGCGAATTATACAACGCGGCTTCTCGGACGATCATAGGAAATGGCCGGAGCGCCCTTTTCTGGGAAGACCGGTGGCTTTCAGGCTACCGAGTTGGCGAGCTAGCTCCTGCCATCTACAATAGAGTTCGAAGGCGGACGAGAGCCTCACGGACAGTGGAGGACACGCTCATAGGTGGGGAATGGGCAAGATACATTGGACCTAACCTCACTACAAATGAGATGGCACAATTCCTGGCTCTGTGGCAAAGGGTGGCGGGCATGCAACTAGTGGAAGGGGAGGAGGATAGAACTATTTGGTCATGGGAGCAGAACGGGATCTTCTCCGCGCCCTCTGCATACGCGGCAAATTTCATGGGCCTGCAAAGGTCACCGACGGCGGAGTTCACATGGAAATCAAACGCGCCACTTCACACTCGTTTCTTTCTTTGGCTCGCGATTCAAAATAGATGTTGGACATCCGACCGGCTGGCCAAGCGAGGGTTACCACATCAGAGCTCATGCCCCTTCTGTGACTAGCACGAGGAATCACTGCAACATCTGCTTCTTGACTGCGTGTTTGCGAGGCAGGTCTGGCACGAGATGGGATTGAGGACAGGGGTGCATGACATAGAGCCACTCCAGGATGAATCTTTGAGCGCCTGGTGCTTGAGGCAGGATCAACGTCCGGCACATCGCAGATCTTTCAGGGCTAAATGCATCCTGGCCTTATGGATAATTTGGAAGCATCGAAATGACATCGTGTTCAACGGGGCATCGGTATCTCTGCCACGAGTCAAGGAGCAGCTCCAGGACGAAGGGAAGCTTTGGGCCAAGGCTGGACTATTCAAGGAGGACACTAAAGGTTTTGAGGAGCACGGTAGTAGGCAGACGGAGCGTGAGTAGTACGCCCTAGTGTACTGGCGGAGTTCGGGCGTGTGCCATGTAAATATTGTAGCCCGTGTGGATGCTTGGGAGTCTTTCCCATCCTCTCTTTAATGAATGATACGCACACTCGTGCGTATTCGAGAAAAAACTCGAGCGACAAAATACCTATAAGTAGAAGATATTCTGAAACAAGGAAGCACACACTTGCATTGAAATGTATTATGATAAGAAAATTGTTAGTAGAATAAAATTTTACTTGAAGAAGCTATGCTCATAGTGGTTGAAGCACACATGGTTAAAGGAAGTGTTTGTACAAAGAAGCATATAATTGCAATGGTTAATGCAAATTTTTGCCACAATTGGTACACGCGTAAATAAAATAGTGAATCATAATTGCAAGCAGTGGATATGTGAATAACAGTCTCAACCTTATTGTCAGAAACATAGGAGTCATGAGAATTAAAGGAATCACATACAACAGTTGAAGTTATAATCCCTTTCCTGTCATAAACTGCCCACGAAAGCCTAATCGTCTCAGTTCTTTAAAAACAAAAGAAGCCCAGCCATCTAATCTTTCTCTCCTAAATAAAAAGGACGCTTCCGATGGCTCTGTATGCTACTCCCTCCGGTCCTTTTTAGTTCGCATATAAGATTTGATTAAAGTCAAGCCTCGTAAAGTTTGACCAATTTTGTAGAAAAAAGTGGCAACATTCATAATCTGAAATCAATACCACTAGATGTGTCATGACTTAAAATTTTATATTATAATACTTTAGCATGGCAGATGTTGATATTTTTTCATATAAATAGGGTCAAACTTTGTGAAGTTTGACTTCAGAGAATTCTAATATGCTGAGTAAAAAGGACCGGAGGGAGTATCTCGTTGTGGTTTTGTTGCCAGTGGGAATTGGTCTGGTCCCTAAGAGCATCTCCAGCCGCGCCCCCAAGAAGGCCCCCCAGGCGATTTTTCGGCCGCCGAGGCCCAAAAATCGGCCCAGTCGCGTTCCCAAGGGCTTAATTTTCGCCGGCTCGGGCCGAAATTGGTACCGGCGGACCCAACCCGAACCCGGCGCGCTAGGGGTCGCTCGGGGGCGGGCGAATCTTTTTTGGCGCGAAGAGCCGCGGGCCAGCCACGTAAGCGACTCGACTCTCTTCTCGCCGCTTCGTCGTCCTCATCGCCTCGTTTCCCGTGGCGAATCAATGCCAAAGCTGCGCGCTGTGTGCGCTGCCGCGCCGGTCAGCCTCCGTTGATGCCCCCTCCATCATAGTCCACCTCGATACTACTATAGTGGTGCTTAGGCGAAGCCCTGCGTCGGTAGAATATCATCATCGTCACCACGCCGTCGTGCTGACGAAACTCTCCCTCAACACTCGGCTGGATCGGAGTTCGAGGGACGTCATCGGGCTGAACGTGTGCTGAACTCCGAGGTGCCGTACGTTTGGTACTTGATTGGTTGGATCGTGAAGACGTACGCCTACATCAACCGCATTGTGCTAACGCTTCCGCTTTTGGTCTACGAGGGTACGTGGACAACACTCTCCCCTCTCATTGCTATGCATCACCATGATCTTGCGTATGCGTAGGAAATATTTTGAAATTACTACGTTTCCCAACAGTGGTATCAGAGCCTGGTTTTATGCGTAGATGTCATATGCACGAGTAGAACACAAGTGAGTTGTGGGCGATATAAGTCATACTGCTTACCAGCATGTCATACTTTGGTTCAGCGGTATTGTTGGATGAAGCAGCCCGGACCGACATTACGCGTACGCTTACGCGAGACTGGTTCTACCGACGTGCTTTGCACACAGGTGGCTGGCAGGTGTCAGTTTCTCCAACTTTAGTTGAACCGAGTGTGGCTACGCCCGGTCCTTGCGAAGGTTAAAACAACACCAACTTGACAAACTATCGTTGTGGTTTTGATGCGTAGGTAAGAACGGTTCTTGCTAAGCCCGTAGCAGCCACGTAAAAATTGCAACAACAAAGTAGAGGACGTCTAACTTGTTTTTGCAGGGCATGTTGTGATGTGATATGGTCAAGACATGATGCTAAATTTTATTGTATGAGATGATCATGTTTTGTAACCGAGTTATCGGCAACTGGCAGGAGCCATATGGTTGTCGCTTTATTGTATGCAATGCAATCGCCCTGTAATGCTTTACTTATCACTAAGCGGTAGCGATAGTCGTAGAAGCATAAGATTGGCGAGACGACAACGATGCTACGATGGAGATCAAGGTGTCGCGCCGGTGATGATGGTGATCATGACGTTGCTTCGGAGATGGAGATCACAAGCACAAGATGATGATGGCCATATCATATCACTTATATTGATTGCATGTGATGTTTATCTTTTATGCATCTTATCTTTCTTTGATTGACGGTAGCATTATAAGATGATCCCTCACTAAATTATCAAAGTATAAAGTGTTCTCCCTGAGTATGCACCATTGCGAAAGTTCTTTGTGCTGAGACACCACGTGATGATCGGGTGTGATAGGCTCTACGTTCAAATAGAACGGGTGCAAAACAGTTGCACATGCAGAATATTCAGGTTAAACTTGACGAGCCTAGCATATAACAGATATGGCCTCGGAACACGGAGACCAAAAGGTAGAGCGTGAATCATATAGTAGATATGATCAACATAGTGATGTTCACCGTTGAAACTACTCCATCTCACGTGATGATTGGACATGGTTTAGTTGATATGGATCACGTGGTCACTTAGAGGATTAGAGGGATGTCTATCTAAGTGGGAGTTTTTAAGTAATATGATTAATTGAACTTAAATTTATCATGAACTTAGTAGATGATAGTATATTGCTTGTCTAGATTGATTGTAGATAGATGGCCCGTGCTGTTGTTCCATTGAATTTTAATGCGTTCCTTGAGAAAGCAAAGTTGAAAGATGACGGTAGCAATTACACGGACTGGGTCCGTAACTTGAGGATTATCCTCATTGCTGCACAGAAAAATTTATGTCCTGGAAGCACTGCTAGGTGTACCACCTGCGCCGGCAACTGCAGACATTGTGAATGCCTAGCAGTCACGTGTTGATGACTACTCGATAGTTCAGTGTGCCATGCTTTACGGCTTAGAACCGGGACTTCAACGACATTTTGAACGTCATGGAGCATATGAGATGTTCCAGGAGTTGAAGTTAATATTTCAAAAGAATGCCCGGATTGAGAGATATGAAGTCTCCAATAAGTTCTACAGCTGCAAGATGGAGGAGAATAGTTCTGTCAGTGAGCATATACTCAAGATTTCTGGGTACTGCAATCACTTGATTCAAGTGGGAGTTAATTTTCTGGATGATAGCATCATTGACAGAATTCTCCAATCACTACCACCAAGCTACAAGAGCTTCGTGATGAACTATAATATGCAAGGGATGGATAAAACAATTCCCGAGCTCTTCGCAATGCTAAAAGCTGCGAAGGTAGAAATCAAGAAGGAGTATCAAGTGTTGATGGTCAATAAGACCACCAGTTTTAAGAAAAAGGGCAAAGGGAAGAAGAAGGGGAACTTCAAAAAGAACAGCAAGCAAGTTGCTGCTCAGGAGAAGAAACCCAAGTCTGGACCTAAGCCTGAGACTGAGTGCTTCTACTGCAAGCAGACTGGTCACTGGAAGTGAAACTGTCCCAAGTATTTGGCGGATAAGAAGGATGGCAAGGTGAACAAAGGTATATGTGATATACATGTTATTGATGTGTACCTTACTAATGCTCGCAGTAGCACCTGGGTATTTGATACTGGTTCTGTTGCTAATATTTGCAACTCGAAACAGGGGCTACAGATTAAGCGAAGATTGGCTAAGGACGAGGTGACGATGCACGTGGAAATGGTTCCAAAGTCGATGTGATCGCAGTCGGCACGCTACCTCTACATCTACCTTCAGGATTAGTATTAGACCTAAATAATTGTTATTTGGTGCCAGCGTTGAGCATGAACGTTATATCTGGATCTTGTTTGATGCGAGACGGTTATTCATTTAAATCAGAGAATAATGGTTGTTCTATTTATATGAGTAATATCTTTTATGGTCATGCACCCTTGAAGAGTGGTCTATTTTGTTGAATCTCGATAGTAGTGATACACATATTCATAATACTGAGGCCAAAAGATGCAGAGTTGATAATGATAGTGCAACTTATTTGTGGCACTGCCGTTTAGGTCATATCGGTGTAAAGCGCATGAAGAAACTCCATACTGATGGACTGTTGGAACCACTTGATTATGAATCACTTGGTACTTGCGAACCGTGCCTCATGGGCAAGATGATTAAAATGTCGTTCTCCGGTACTATGGAGAGAGCAACAGATTTGTTGGAGATCATACATACAGATATATGTGGTCCGATGAATGTTGAAGCTCGTGGCGGATATCGTTATTTTCTCACCTTCACAGATGATTTAAGGAGATATGGGTATATCTACTTAATGAAACATAAGTCTGAAACATTTGAAAAGTTCAAAGAATTTCAGAGTGAAGTTGAAAATCATCGTAACAAGAAAATAAAGTTTCTACGATCTGATCGTGGAGGAGAATATTTGAGTTATGAGTTTGGTCTTCATTTGAAACAATGCGGAATAGTTTCGCAACTCACGCCACCCAGAACACCACAGCGTAATGGTGTGTCCGAACGTCATAATCATACTTTACTAGATATGGTGCGAACTATGATGTCTCTTACTGATTTACCGATATCGTTTTGGGGTTATGCTTTAGAGACGGCCGCATTCACGTTAAATAGGGCACCATCGAAATCCGTTGAGACGATGCCTTATGAACTGTGGTTTGGTAAGAAACCAAAGTTGTCGTTTCTGAAAGTTTGGGGTTGCGATGCTTATGTGAAAAAGCTTCAACCTGATAAGCTCGAACCCAAATCGGAGAAATGTGTCTTCATAGGATACCCAAAGGAGACTGTTGGGTACACCTTCTATCACAGATCCGAAGGTAAGACTTTTGTTGCTAAATTCGGAGTTTTTCTAGAGAAGGAGTTTCTCTCGAAAGAAGTGAGTGGGAGGAAAGTAGAACTTGATGAGGTAATTGTATCTGCTCCCTTATTGGAAAGTAATTCATCACAGAAACCGGTTTCTGCGACACCTACACCAATTATTGAGGAAGTTAATGATGATGATCATGAAACTTTAGATCAAGTTGTTACTGATCCTCGTAGGTCAACTAGAGTAAGATTCGCACCAGAGTGGTACAGTAATCCTGTTCTGGAAGTTATGTTACTAGACCATGACGAACCTATGAACTATGAAGAAGTGATGGTGAGCCCAGATTCCGCAAAATGGCTTGAGGCCATGAAGTCTAAGATGGGATCCATGTATGAGAACAAAGTGTGGACTTTGGTTGACTTGCCCGGTGATCGGCAAGCAATTGAGAATAAATGGATTTTCAAGAATAAGACTGACGCTGACGGTAATGTTACTGTCTATAAAGCTTGACTTGTTGCAAAAGGTTTTTGACAAGTTCAAGGGATTGACTATGATGAGACCTTCTCACCCGTAGCAATGCTTAAGTCTATCCGAATCATGTTAGCAATTACCGCATTTTATGATTATGAAATTTGGCAAATGGATGTCAAAACTGCATTCCTGAATGGATTTCTTGAAGAAGAGTTGTATATGATGCAACCAGAAGGTTTTGTCGATCCAAAGGGAGCTAACAAAGTGTGCAAGCTCCAACGATCCATTTATGGACTGGTGCAAGCCTCTCAGAGTTGGAATAAACGCTTTGATAGTGTGATCAAAGCATTTGGTTTTGTACAAACTTTTGGAGAAGCCTGTATTTACAAGAAAGTGAGTGGGAGCTCTGTAGCATTTCTAATATTATATGTGGATGACATATTGTTGATTGGAAATGATATAGAATTTCTGGGTAGCATAAAGGGATACTTGAATAAGAGTTTTTCAATGAAAGACCTCGGTGAAGCTGCTTATATATTGGGCATCAAGATCTATAGAGATAGATCAAAACGCTTAATTGGACTTTCACAAAGCACATACCTTGACAAAGTTTTGAAGAAGTTCAAAATGGATCAAGCAAAGAAAGGGTTCTTGCCTGTGTTACAAGGTATGAAGTTGAGTAAGACTCAATGCCCGACCACTGCAGAAGATAGAGAGAAAATGAAAAATGTTCCCTATGCTTCAGCCATAGGCTCTATCATGTATGCAATGCTGTGTACCAGACCTGATGTGTGCCTTTCTATAAGTCTAGCAGGGAGGTACCAAAGTAATCCAGGAGTGGATCACTGGACAGCGGTCAAGAACATCCTGAAATACCTAAAAAGGACTAAGGATATGTTTCTCGTTTATGGAGGTGACAAAGAGCTCATCGTAAATGGTTACGTTAATGCAAGCTTTGACACTGATCCAGACGATTCTAAATCGCAAACCGGATACGTGTTTACATTGAACGGTGGAGCTATCAGTTGGTGCAGTTCTAAACAAAGCGTCATGGCGGGATCTACATGTGAAGTGGAGTACATAGCTGCTTCGGAAGCAGCAAATGAAGGAGTCTGGATGAAGGAGTTCATATCCGATCTAGGTGTCATACCTAGTGCATCGGGACCAATGAAAATCTTTTGTGACAATACTGGTGCAATTGCCTTGGCGAAGGAATCCAGATTTCACAAGAGAACCAAGCACATCAAGAGACGCTTCAATTCCATCCGGGATTTAGTCCAGGTGGGAGACATAGAAATTTGCAAGATACATACGGATCTGAACATTGCAGACCCGTTGACTAAGCCTCTTCCACGAGCAAAACATGATCAACACCAAGGCTCCATGGGTGTTAGAATCATTACTGTGTAATCTAGATTATTGACTCTAGTGCAAGTGGGAGACTGAAGGAAATATGCCCTAGAGGCAATAATAAAGTTATTATTTATTTCCTTATATCATGATAAATGTTTATTATTCATGCTAGAATTGTATTAACCGGAAACATAATACATGTGTGAATACATAGACAAACAGAGTGTCACTAGTATGCCTCTACTTGACTAGCTCGTGAATCAAAGATGGTTAAGTTTCCTAGCCATTGACATAAGTTGTCATTTGACTAATGGGATCACATCATTAGGAGAATGATGTGATTGACCTGACCCATTCCGTTAGCTTAGCACCCGATCGTTTAGTATGTTGCTATTGCTTTCTTCATGACTTATACATGTTCCTATGACTATGAGATTATGCAACTCCCGTTTACCAAAGGAACACTTTGTGTGCTACCAAACGTCACAACGTAACTGGGTGATTATAAAGGAGCTCTACAGGTGTCTCCAAAGGTACATGTTGAGTTGGCGTATTTCGAGATTAGGATTTGTCACTCCGATTGTCGGAGAGGTATCGCTGGGCCCTCTCGGTAATGCACATCACTTAAGCCTTACAAGCATTGCAACTAATGAGTTAGTTGCAGGATGATGTATTATGGAACGAATAAAGTGACTTGCTGGTAACGAGATTGAAACTAGGTATTGAGATACCGACGATCGAATCTTGGGCAAGTAACTGATACGTCTCCATCGTATCTATAATTTTTTATTGTTCCATGCCAATCTTATTCAACTTTCATATACTTTTGGCAACTTTTTATACTATTTTTCAGACTAACATATTGATCCAGTGCCCAGTGCCAGTTCCTATTTGTTGCATGTTTTTTGTTTTGCAGAATATCCATATCAAACGGAGTCCAAATGAAATAAAAACTGTCGGAGATTTTTTTGGAATATATATGATTTTTGGGAAGAAGAATCCATGCGAGACGATGCTCGAGGGGCCCATGAGGTAGGGGGCGCGCCCCTGACCCTCGTGGCCACCCCGTAAGGCGGTTGATGCCCTTCTTTAGTCGCAAGAAAGCTAATTTCCGGATAGAGATCGTGTCAAAATTTCAGCCCAATCAGAGTTACGGATCTCCAGGAATATAAGAAACGGTGAAAGGGGAGAATTTGAGAACGCAGAAACAGAGAGAGACAGAGAGACATATATAATCTTGGAGGGGCTCTCGCCCCTCTCGTGCCATGGAGGCCATGGACCAGAGGGGAAACCCTTCTCCCATCTAGGGAGGAGGTCAAGGAAGAAGAAGAAGAAGGAGGGGGGCTCTCTCCCCCTCGCTTCCGGTGGCACCGGAGTGCCACCGGGGGCCATCATCATCACCGCGATCTACACCAACACCTCCGACATCTTCACAAACATCTCCATCACCTTCCCCCCTCTATCTACAGCGGTCCACTCTCCCGCAACCCGCCGTACCCTCTACTTGAACATGGTGCTTTATGCTTCATATTATTATCCAATGATGTGTTGCCATCCTATGATGTCTGAGTAGATTTTTGTTGTCCTATCGGTGGTTGATGAGTTGCTATGATTGATTTAATTTGCTTGTGGTTATGTTGCTATCCTTTGGTGCCCATCATATGATTGCGCGCGTGGATCACACCCTAGGGTTAGTTTGTATGTTGATAGGACTATGTATTGGAGGGCAAGAGTGACAGAAGCTTCAACCTAGCATAGAAATTGATGCATACAGGATTGAAGGGGGACCAATATATCTTAATGTTATGGTTGGGTTTTACCTTAATGAACATTAGTAGTTGCGGATGCTTGCTAATAGTTCCAATCATAAGTGCATAGAATTCCAAGTAAGAGATGACATGCTAGCAGTGGCCTCTCCCACATAATACTTGCTATCGGTCTAGTAAAGTAGTCAATTGCTTAGGGGCAATTTCGCAACTCCTACCACCACTTTTCCACACTCGCTATATTTACTTTATTGTTTCTTTATCTAAACAGCCCCTACTTTTTATTTACGTACTCTTTATTATCTTGCAAACCTATCCAACAATACCTACAAAGTACTTCTAGTTTCATACTTGTTCTAGGTAAAGCAAACATCAAGCATGCGTAGAGTTGTATCGGTGGTCGATAGAACTTGAGGGAATATTTGTTCTGCCTTTAGCTTGTCGTTGGGTTCGACACACTTACTTATCGAAAACTGTTGCGATCCCCTATACTTGTGGGTTATCAAGACCTTTTTTCTGGCGCCGTTGCCGGGGAGCAATAGCGTGGGGTGAATATTCTCGTGTGTGCTTGTTTGCTTTATCACTAAGTAATTTTTATTTGTTGTTCTTAGTTGTTTTCTACCTTTAGTTATGGGTAGGAAACGCAAAATACCAAAAAAATTTAGTTGTACCTACTGAACCAATGGTTGAAGAACCAATCAAAATCTATCACACTGCTGAAGCTTATTACTTGGATAATCTTCGATCCCTTTGTGCTCGTGCCGAAACCCCAACTAGCTTAGTTGAGGGCAAATCTTTAGATGAGCATGCTTGTTATGTGCGACACCGTATATCCAAAAAAGGGAAATTATTATGGAGTCAAATTCAATGTTTGTAATGCTATGCTTGGAATTTATGTGAATTATATGATTTTACTTGTTGTTCTGAAAACCCTAAGAAACACCTTCCCTACCAATGTGAGTTTATTGATAGTGGGATCTTATCTTCTTATGCTAAAGGTGTTTATAGTTACTATGATGTTCAACAAATTGAAGAATTTGTTGCTTTTGAGGGTGCTTATGAAATTGCTTCTTTGATTGAAAAGTATGATGCTACTTTTCACAAATCTGAAAATTTTGCTATACTTAAATATTGTTATGATAATTATGCTTCTAATACCTATGTTAAACAATATATTGAGGAATACTCCGCTGTCCAAGAATAGACTAATATTTTGCAGGAGTCTATGGAAGAAGAAATTGATGAAACTGTGAGCTCATTGGATGAAAAAGATGAGGAAGAGAGCGAAGAACAAAAGGAGGAAGAGCGGATTGATCATCTGTGCCCACCTTCTAATGAGAGTAACTCTTCAACTCATACATTGTTTAATTCCCCTTCGTGCTTACCGAAGGATGATTGCTATGATGACTGTTATGATCCCTTTGATTCTCTTGAAACATCCCTTTTTGATGATGCTTGCTATGCTTGTGGCCAAGATTCCAATATGAATTATGCTTATGGAGATAAACTTGCTATAGTTCCTTATGTTAAACATGAAATTGTTGCTATTGCACCCACGCATGGTAGTCCTATTATCTTTTTGAATTCTCCAAACTACACTATATCGGAGAAGTTTGCACTTATTAAGCATTATATTGATGGGTTGCCTTTTACCGTTGCACATGATGATTTCGATAAATATAATATGCATATGCTTGCTGCTCCTACTTGCAATTATTATGAGAGAGGAACTATATCTCCACCTCTCTATGTTTCCAACATGATAAAATTGCAAAAAATGTTTATACTATGCATTGGCCTTTACTAAATGTGCATGAATTGTTCTTTTATGACATGCCGATGCATAGGAAGAGAGTTAGACTTCGTCATTGCTTGATATATGTTGCTTTGTGCTCACTACTAAATGCTAAATCATTGTTAATTAAAATTGGCTTTGATATACCTTGGGATCCGGGTGGATTCACTACTTGAGCACTATATGCCTAGCTTAATGGCTTTAAAGAAAGCGCTGTCAGGGAGACAACCCAGAAGTTTTAGAGAGTCATTTATTTCTGTTGAGTGCTTTCATATAGTTTAAAAACAACAAAAATAAAAAGGGGAACCCAAAACTTTTCAAAAAGGAAAGTAAAAGTGAGAAAGACAAGCACTGTTGAAGTGGGAGAGCTCCTTGAACTTTGTTCATGCTCAGGACAACTTTGTGAATCTTGATTACAGAAACTTTTCAATAAAAATAATTATCCCCTTGTACAATTCCATTGTATTATAAAAATAATGTGCCAAGGTTTGCCTTTAGGATGTTTACTTTTGCTTGATGGTTTGTACGGTGCAGGACAGAAACTTTGGCTGTAGTGTGCGATTTTACATTTTTAGCTGGAACGTCAAATAGTTCTGATTCTTTTTGCACTGTCTTCCTATACAAATTTTTTATTTTTCCTAATTTTGGTAGAAGTTTTCAAGTATCAGAAGTATGGTGAATGTTCAGATTGCTAAAGATTGTTCTGTTTTAGACAGATTCTGTTTTTGATGCATAGTTTGCTTATTTTAATGAAACTATCAATTTATATTAGTGTATTAAGCCATGAAAAAGTTATACTACAGTAGAAACAATGCAAAAACAAAATATGAATTGGTTTGCAACAGTACTTATAGTGGTGATTTGCTTTATTATACTAATGGATCTTACCTAGTTTTCTGTTGAAGTTTTGTGTGGATGAAGTGTTCGATGATCGAGAAGGTTACGATGTGAGAAGAAGGAAGAGAGGCAAGAGCTCAAGTTTGGGGATGCCCGAGGCACCCCAAGTAAATATTCAAGGATACTCAAGCATCTAAGCTTGGGGATGCTGGGGAGGCATCCCCTCTTTTTTCAACAAATATCTCGGATTCATTTCGTTCATGCGATATGTGCAAGTCTTGGAGCGTCTTTTGCATTTAGGTTTTTCTTTTTCTTTTTATGCACCATGCTAGTATGAGATAGTCCTTGGTTGATTTATATAATGCTCATTGCACTTCACTTATATCTTTTGAGTATGGCTTTATAGAATGCTTCATGTGCTTCACTTATATCATTTGAAGTTTGGATTGCATGTTTCTCTTCACTTAGACAACCACCATTTGTAGAATGCTCTTTTGCTTCACTTATATTTGCTAGAGCATGGGCATATCTTTTGTAGAAAGAATTAAACTCTCTTGATTCACTTATATCTATTTAGAGAGATGACAGGAACTGGTCATTCACATGGTTAGTCATAAAATCCTACATAAACTTGTAAATCACTGAATATGATATGTTTGATTCCTTGCAATAGTTTTGCGATATAAAGATGGTGATATTAGAGTCATGATAGTGAGTAGTTGTGGATTGTAGAAATACTTGTGTTGAGGTTTGTGATTCCCGTAGCATGCACGTATGGTGAACCGTTATGTAACGAAGTCGGAGCATGATTTATTTATTGATTGTCTTCCTTATGAGTGGCGGTCGGGGACGAGCGATGGTATTTTCCTACCAATCTATCCCCCTAGGAGCATGCGCGTAGTACTTTGTTTCGATGACTAATAGATTTTTGCAATAAGTATGTGAGTTCTTTATGACTAATGTTGAGTCCATGGATTATACGCACTCTCACCCTTCCACCATTGCTAGCCTCTCTAGTACCGTGCAACTTTCGCCGGTACCTTAAACCCACCGTATATCTTTCTCAAAACAGCCACCATACCTACCTATCATGGCATTTCCATAGCCATTCTGAGATATATTGTCATGCAACTTCCATTATCATCATATACATGACTTGAGCATTCATTGTCATATTGCTTTGCATGATCGTAAGATAGCTAGCATGATGTTTTCATGGCTTGTCCGTTTTTTGATGTCATTGCTACGCTAGATCATTGCACATCCCGGTACACCGCCGGAGGCATTCATATAGAGTCATATCTTTACTCTAGATATCGAGTTGTAAGTAAATAAAAGTGTGATGATCATCATTATTAGAGCATTGCCCCAGTGAGGAAAGGATGATGAAGACTATGATTCCCTCATAGAGTCGGGATGAGACTCCGGACTTTACAAAAAATAAAAGAGGCCAAAGAAGCCCAAATAAAAAAAGAGGCCAAAGAAGCCCACCAAAAAATAAAAAAAATAAAAAAAGAGAAAATAAAAAATGAGAGAAAAAAAGAGAAGGGGAAATGTCACTATCCTTTTACCACACTTGTGCTTCAGAGTAGCACCATGTTCTTCATAGAGAGAGTATCCTATGCTTTCACTTTCTTATACTAGTGGGAATTTTCATTATAGAACTTGGCTTGTATATTCCGATGATGGGCTTCCTCAAACGCCCGAGGTCTTCATGGGCAAGCAAGTGGGATGCACACCCACTTAGTTTCTAGTTTGAGCTTTCATACACTTATAGCTCTTAGTGCATCTGTTGCATGGCAATCCCTACTCCTCACATTGATCTATTAATGGGCATCTCCATAGCCCGTTGATATGCCTAGTTGATGTGAGACTTTCTCTTTTTTTGTCTTCTCCATATAACGTACTCTTTATTATCTTGCAAACCTATCCAACAATACCTACAAAGTACTTCTAGTTTCATACTTGTTCTAGGTAAAGTGAATATCAAGCGTGCGTAGAGTTGTATCGGTGGTTGATAGAACTTGAGGGAATATTTGTTCTGCCTTTAGCTCCTCGTTGGGTTCGACACTCTTACTTATCGAAAACTGTTGCGATCCCCTATACTTGTGTGTTATCAGTAACATACCGATGACAAAAGGGAACAACATATGTTGTTATGCTGTCTGACCGATAAAGATCTTCGTAGAATATGTGGGAGCCAATATGAGCATCCAGGTTCCGCTATTGGTTATTGACCGGAGACGTGTCTCGGTCATGTCTATATAGTTCTCGAACCCGTAGGGTCCGCACGCTTAACGTTTTGATGACAGTTATATTATGAGTTTATATGTTTTGATGTACCGAAGGTTGTTCGGAGTCCCGGATGTGATCACGGACATGATGAGGAGTCTCGAAATGGCCGAGACATGAAGATTGATATATTGGAAGCCTATCTTTGGATATCGAAAGTGTTCCAGGTGAAATCGGGATTTTACCGGAGTACCGGGAGGTTACCGGAACCCCCCGGGAGGTTAATGGGCCTTAGTGGGCCTTTACGGAGAAGAGGAGAGGCGGCCAGGGCTGGGCCGCGCACTCCTCCCCCCTAGTCCTAATAGGACAAGGAGAGGGGGGGGCGCCCGCCTCCTTCCTCTCTCCCTCCTCTTTCCCCCTCTCAAGTCCTAATCCAACTAGGAAAGGGGGGGAGTCCTACTCCCGGTGGGAGTAGGACTCCTCCTGGCGCGCCCTCTCTCCTGGCCGGCCGCACCCCCCCTTGCTACTTTATATACAGGGGCAGATGGGGCACCCTAGAGACACAACAATTGATCGTTTGATCTTTTAGCCGTGTGCGGTGCCCCTCTCCACCATAGTCCACCTCGATAATACTGTAGCGGTAGGCGAAGCCCTGCGTCGGTAGAACATCATCATTGTCACCACGCCGTCGTGCTGATGAAACTCTCCCTCAACACTCGGCTGGATCGGAGTTCGAGGGACGTCATCAGGCTGAACGTGTGCTGAACTCGGAGGTGCCGTACGTTCGGTACTTGATCGGTCGGATCGTGAAGACGTACGACTACATCAACCGCGTTGTGCTAACGCTTCCGCTTTCGGTCTACGAGGGTACGTGGACAACACTCTCCTCTCTCGTTGCTATGCATCACCATGATCTTACGTGTGCGTAGGAATTTTTTTAAAATTACTACGTTTCCCAACACCTCGAGCGATGGAAGGAGCACTGGCTCTGCCAGGAGCAGGCCGACGGCAAGGAGCAGATGTGCTATGACGCTATGCTCCAACGCGATGCGGAGGCGCTTCGGCTCGAGGAGGAGGAGGAGGACCGCGCGCGGCTTGCCGCAATGCCGCCGCCCCAGCAGACGCCGGAGGAGGCTGCCTTGGCAGCGTACCAGGCGGCGTTCAGGTGGGCTGGCCTTGCCCGTTCTTCATCGACCTCACCGACGACGGCGGCGTCGACGGCAAGGGTAAGAGCAAGGCCGACGACGTCTAGGGCAGCGTGCCGGGCGGCAGCAGGCGAGCGCAGACCTTTTTTAATGTTTTATTTAATGTTTATTTGATTTAGATGGACTTTGGCCGGCGTTTGACCGGTCACTTTTTGTTCACTTATGTTTATTTATGTTTATTTCGTGCAACTTATTATTATTTTATCACGGCGGCACATTTGGGCCGGCCTCCCCGTTGGGCGGTTCAAGCCGACCCATTTTAAAATGCGGACGCACACGTCCGCCTGGCCGACCCAAACGGACAAAAAACAGATAAAGTGCGCATCCGTTTGAGTCGCCCCGTTAGAGTTGCTCTAAGAAGACACGGCACTCTGCCGTGTCCAGCAGGCACGGTAGAGGAGCCGGTTCCACCACGGATATGCGTGTTAACCAGACGGCGGCAACATGCGACAGCAGTACTGGCATACCAGGATCCCATGCTATCATTGGCACTATCATCACAAGGTATTGCAGACAACGATGCCCACTGTCCTCTAGCTTCTGCTACTCATCCTTCTTTTTTATCATAGTGATTTCGTCTATTACTTTTGGATTGTGCATAACCTACCAGTTAATTTGATTTCAGGTAAATGCGTGTAGTGATTGGAGCGGGCACGTTACTAGGTTTGCATGTTCTTGCCCCATAGGTGTTCTTTCAAGTCAGTGGGTCTATTTTCTATTCGTGATTCCTGCATATTCCCTGCTACACTTAGGTTATTCTTTTAGCTTTTCACTGATCTTTGTTGCATTCTTTTAGCTTTTCACCGATCTTTGTCGTTTGATAATCTAAAAGGAGAATTTCTTCCAGGAAGAAAAATTGTATTTCTCGCCATGGTTGGGGATAATTACGCATGGACAAATATGATCGGATGATGAGTTACGTTTTCACTTGCTTGCATAATGCAATCTATTCATAACTATTGGTGTTCAAGGTCAGTCGTAATTGCAATTTAGACGCATTATTATCTCAGCCCCACCTGTTTTAGCAGATTGCACATATTTGCTTCAATTTTCGGAAAGGTGATCTAGGCAAGTTTTCATCGTGTTGTGTTCAACCTTTCTAATGATTACTGGAACAATCATATTACTACATATACTAATTGGTGCTAATCCCAGACAACTTTTAATTGGAGAATGTGCTTTTTAGGATAAACACGCCAGGAATTTAGTACTATTTGTTACACATTGTTCTCCTCTATGCGCATCTCTTCAATAGGTATATCAGAATGTCCCGCGGCAACGTGTGGGGAATTATTTAGTTCATCTAACAAGAGGAAGACTGACGTGGCTCTACTTGTCAGCTTTAATATTCAGGAGACGAGATGGACGGAGATTTCAGCGTTCGAGCTTCAAGTGTAAAAACCTGACGTTTGAGTTGTATCATTTTCGTTAATTATCTACTCCTTAATATCAAAATGCAATTAAGATTTTGCCTACCATCCTCTCAAAAAATATTACTGAGTACCCAATATTAACGTGCATTGCATATACACGATTACTATTAGTACTAGGTATGAATTATATGGATGCATGTACATTTTAGGTAGGATATTAATTGCATGTGTATATTAGGTAGAATATTAGTAGCATTTTGATACTCATTGGTAGAAATTTAATTGCATGCGATACGCCTGATTTGGTAGCTTGCTTCACCCCCGAAGGAAAGGCCTACCGATGTGTAAACCGGCATTGAGTAAATACGACTTCGCCCCGAAGGAAAGGTCACACACTTCACCCAACTATCCAAGATCCGAGACCGAGTAGAACCTCTGTTTCCTGGTGGTCTGCAAGAGTTAGGCCAACTTCACCACACGACCCTAAAACTTACCCAATTTTGTTCGGATTTTATCCGTATGGGTAGAAATAGAGAGAGAAAACGTCGGACAGAGGCCGGATAAACTCGCTGCACGCAGCATTGCTACCCCATTTTTACCCCATTTTTACCCCATTTCACCAGCTGTCCGTCCTCGTCATTTCTTCAAACACGTAGCAGGCATAGCGAACTCGCCGCCGCGGCCGCCTCGTCAGCCCAAGCTCGCCGCCGCGCCCCGCGCCCGGGCCAGGCCGTCTGTGCCGCCGCGCCCCGCGCCTGCGCTAGGCCGCCCGTGCCGCCGCACCCCTCGCCACCGCCGCGCCCGCGCACGCCGCCCGCGCGCCAGCGCCATGGCTGCCTGCGGCCGCGCTCCAGCGCCATGGCTGCCCGCGGCCGCGCCCCGCGCCCGCGCACGCCGCGCGCCGCCGCGCGCCGCGCCCGCGCGCCCGCGCCATGGCTGCCCGCTGTGGAGTTGGCCGTTTCGTAGGGGCATGAAGAGCAGCCCGGCACCCGGAGAGGCGCGGCCTTCTCCCCCTCGCGGTGGCGCCTGTCGCTCCGGCGCCCGGAGAGGCGCAGCCAGAAGTAGCAGAAGGCGAGGCCGTCGAGCCGGGCCAACGCCGGGAGCGCGTCGGGCAGTGGGTGTACGAGGTGCGCGTGCCCGGGATCTTGGTGAAGTACTCCCCGCTCCCCTGGGCCAGGCCGGACACCACCGGCGCCACGACCCTTCCCCCGGCGCGACGCGTGCCGTTGGCCGCGCCGGCGGCCGCAGAGAGCGGCGCTGCCCTCTTCTCGTCCCGCTCCAGCCGGTACGCGAGCAGCTCGGCCGCGGTGGCGTTCTTTGAGCATTTCCGACGGGCTTGGCAGAGGCATGGGAGGCAGCGGCGAGCAGGAGAAGGAGCGTGGAGAGGGAGAGCAAAGGCGGAGGCGCCATCGGTGTGAACTGGAGGGGGGCCGGTGCTGCTGTTGTACTGGAGTGGCGTGGTGCGCGTGGTGGGCAGGTACAGAAAAGGAGAAAAAGAG
The DNA here is from genome assembly GCF_018294505.1 of Triticum aestivum. Lineage (NCBI taxonomy): Eukaryota > Viridiplantae > Streptophyta > Magnoliopsida > Poales > Poaceae > Triticum > Triticum aestivum. The sequence goes on from NC_057797.1 coordinate 216,021,271, forward strand.
AGACTGACAGGTGGGGTCGAGGGTGGACACAGACGGATGACGAGGACGCGAAGACATCCGCTTTCAGTCCGCTTTGGCCCCAAACCGAGAGCAACTTTAGTCTGAAAATGAGTCAAAAGCGGACACGGACCAAACGAAACGTCCATATGCTCCCATGCGTTTGGTCGTTCGGTTGACGATTTGGGGGTCACGCGATGGAGTTGGCCTGATCCGGCGATCTAACCTGCAATAGTACTACTATAAAATATACACGGGGGTGGGGGTGCATGCCAGCAAGGCAAAGCGACGGATACTGAAGCAAGAAACCAATCCAGTTCATTGATTCCTTGCTGACGATGAGGACTATGGCGGCGCCATCGGAGGCGGCGGTGGAAGCATTCAAGCAGGCGCTGGCGACCGCTGCCTCGGTGTCCGCGTACGCCATGCTTGCGCGCGGCATGGCGCGGGAGCTCCTCCCCGACGAGTTGCGCGCGGCCGTGCAGTGGGGCGCGGCGTTGGTGCGCTCCCGCTTCGGCGCCCGCGACAAGGAGCGCCACACCATCATCATCCGACACTACGACAACGCCGCGTCCAGCCAGAACAGCTTCTTCGACGCGGCGCGCACGTACATGGCCACCAAGATCAACCCGCGCACCATGTCCCGGCTCTGCCTCGCCCGCTCCCTCATCACCGAGCCCGACGGGAGCATCAGCTGGAGCACGCTCCTGTCCATGGAGGACGGGGGCTCCATCACAGACCACTTCGACGGCGTTGAGTTCCGGTGGGCGTTCATGGAGGCTGGCGGCGATGACGGCAATAGGGCCAAGGGCGGGGGCGAGACCCTAGAGCTCAGCTTCGACGCGGAGCACGCGGACACCGCTCTCGACAAGTACGTGCCCTTCATCAGCTCCACGGCGGAGGAGCTGCGACGCCAGGACCGCGCGCTCAAGATCTTCATGAACGACTACGGGTCGTGGCAAGGCATGAACCACCACCACCCGGCCTCCTTCGAAACGCTCGCCATGGATCCAGGGCTGAAGCAGGCCGTCCTGGACGACCTCGATCGCTTCCTCAAGAGGAAAGACTACTACCGGCGGATCGGAAAGGCTTGGAAACGCGGCTACCTGCTCTACGGCCCCCCTGGCACCGGCAAGTCCAGCCTGGTGGCTGCCATGGCCAACCACCTTCGTTTCAACCTCTACGACCTCGATCTCTCCAGTGTGCCCGACAACTCGTACCTGCAGTGGCTTCTCATCGACATGTCCAACAAGTCCATCCTCGTCATTGAAGATATTGACTGCAGTTTCGACACCATGTCGAGAGAAGACCGCAAGGACCACCCCGACGAGGACGACGGACGAGACAACCAATCGGGAGATGAGCGCAAGATGACACTGTCGGGGCTGCTCAACTTCATCGACGGGCTGTGGTCGACCAGCGGCGAGGAGCGCATCATCATCTTCACCACCAACTACAAGGATCGCCTCGATCCGGCGCTGCTGCGGCCGGGGCGCATGGACATGCACGTCTACATGGGTTACTGCTGCTGGGAGGCATTCAGGAAGCTGGCCTGGAACTATCACCTCATCGACGACCACCCTCGGTTCCCAGGCATACAGGAATCACTTGCAGGGGTGGAGGTAACGCCCGCCGAGGTGTCCGAGATGCTGCTACGGAGCGAGGACGCCGATGTTGCGCTACGGGTACTTCTGGAATTCCTCCAAGAACGAAGAGGGGCAATAAAAGAGTCAGAGGACAAGCATGATGCGTAGCATGGTACTAGCAGAGAAGACAAATGTTGTGTGTACCAAAAGAAAAAAAGACAAATGTCTTGAGCCTTTTTCTTGAGGTGAAAAATGTTGTAAGAACATCTCCAAAAGAAAGAAGCCAAATGTTGTGTGTTAAAAAAAAGACAAATGTTGTGAGCAGGTTACAAAAACACTTAATCATCACTTATTGAAGACCTCCAATAATGTTTTTCTGCTTATTCGGAATGAATGCTTCGCAGAACCTCACTGACCTCATCCCCAATACTCCTCTCTCTCTCTCTCTCTCTCTCTCTCTCACGACGGACCATAGAAGGTGGACCCACACCCTGCTGGAGATGCTCCAAGGAGCTTTGCTAGCATTTTTTATGCTCCAAGCTTGTAATTGTTATATTTCTTTTTTTAGACAAATTTGGAAACTCACACCATACAAATAGTAGAAAATCAGGCTTTCAAGGCGGTTCTGATACATGGGTCGTCGATGTTGGTTACTCCCGCCACAAAGCATGTGTACTCGCTAATAGTCACGACGGCCCAAGCGGTTTCCTAGAACCATTTGCACTATTCACATAACACAATTCCTCCAAGAGCAGAGAGGGGCAATAAAAAAGTCAGAAGACAAGCACGATGCGTAGCATGGTACTAGCAGAGAAGACAAATGTTGTGTGTATCAAAGAAAAAAAGACAAATGTCTTGAGCCTTTTTCTTTGAGGTGAAAAATGTTGTAAGAACATCTCCAAAAGAAAGGAGTCAAATGTTGTGTGTTAAAAAAAAGACAAATGTCATGAGCAAGTTAAAAAAACTCTTAATCATCATTTATTGAAGACCTCCAATAAGGTTTTTCTGCTTATTCGGAATGAACGCTTCGCAGAACCTCACTGACCTCATCCCCAATACTCTCTCTCTCTCTCTCTCTCGCTCTCTCTCTCTCTCTCTCGCTCTCTCTCTCTCACGACAGACGATAGAAGGTGGACCCACACCATGTTGGAGATGCTCCAAGGAGCTTTGCTACATCCACGAAAGGTTACGTGAGAGGGAGGCTTACGGGGTGAGATGGCATTGCTTAATTGGGCTTAGTGGGGCACTGGGCCCACCCTGAAAATCAGGGGGGAGGTTTGATTAGTTTAGATTGAAAAGTTTCGTAGGGTTATGTAGGAGTCTTCGTAGGTGTAGCATTTTTTATGCTCCAAGCTTGTAATTGTTATATTTCTTTTTTAGACAGATTTGGAGACTCACACCATACAAATAGTAGAAAATCAGGCTTTGAAGGCGGTTCTGATACATGGGTCGTCGATGTCGGTTACTCCCACCACAAAGCATGTGTACTCGCTAATAGTCACGATGGCCCAAGCGGTTTCCTAAAACCATTTGCGCTATTCACATAAAATTCCTCCAAGAGCAGAGAGGGGCAATAAAAGAGTCAGAGGACAAGCATGATGCGTAGCATGGTACGTCTTCCGTAAACTAATATAAAGGCATTTAGTAGCAGAGAAGACAAATGTTATGTGTATCAAAAAAGACACAAATATTTTGAGCCTTTTTCTTTGAGGTGAAAAATGTTGTAAGAACATCTCCAAAAGAAAGAAGACAAATGTTGTGTATTAAAAAAAGATAAATGTCATGAGCAGGTTAAAAACCACTTAATCATCATTTATTGGAGACCTCTAATAACGTTTTTCTGGTTATTGAGAATGAACAGCTTTGCAGATCCTCGCTGACCTCATCCCCAATACTCTCTCTCTCTCTCTCTCTCTCTCTCTCTCTCTCCCCACACGGTAGGAGGCGGACCCACACCCCGTTGGAGATGCTTCAAGCTTGTAATTGTTATATTTCTTTGTTTACACAAATTTGGAGACTCATGCCGTACAAATCATAGAAAATCAGGCTTTAAAGGCGGTTTTGATACATGGGTCGATGTTGGTTACTCCCGCCACAAAGCAGGTGTACTCGCTAATACTCACCGCGGCGTGAGCGGTTTCCTAAGACCATCTATGCTATTCACATAACGCAATTCCTTCCTGACAACCGCATGCAGTGATTTTGTACCGGAGGCGGTTACTAACTACCTGCATAACACTATGATGTGGAGGTGGTTTCTCTTTTTGAACCACGTGTAATACATATCAGATCATTATATAAATTTCTTGTTGTTGTAACCACCTTGCAAATAAATTATCTGATTTGGCAATCAACACTTACAAGAGCAATCAACAGTAGCATGATATCATATACTCCAAAACTAAATGAAAAAGATCAAGTACAATAACTAAATCCAAAATGATAAGTGTCACACGATGTGGCATGAAGCAATCCGGTGCTGACTGTTTTACAACTAAAGTTGTCACACGAAAAGAAAAAAACTAAAACCTGCCATTCAAAGAAAGTTGTCGTGCTTGACGATTAAAGTTGCCATCCTCGCATCACTAAACTTACTGTTAAAAATGTTCGGAGTTGTCATGTGTCAGTGTTACACGTGTGACACCTTATCATGGTTCAACTAAAATAACACTATTTTGACATGAAACCTGAAGATCAAAACTAGGACAGTTTACAATGTCCAAGCAACAATTTAAAGTATTACTAGCACACATGTTCGTGCGTTGCAACGGGAAAGAAAAATAGCATGCATTCAAATTTAGTGGGAATTGCATATGCAAAACACATTATCTGCTCATTATTTGTGTTTCACTATAGAGCAGAGCAAATGCTCCTAGAAATGAGTAGCTCTTATTTATCCACATAACTTTCTTCCATTAATTATAAGCAGTGAAGAATCTGTGTACATCACGGGCAGCCATCATACAATATTTTTATTTCATGATGTACAAATCTTATAATAATCAGTATAGTATACCATATAATTTTTTAACCTTTTTATGAATTCGTTCTAGCTAGCTAACACTTTGAGCTCATTACAAAAAAATCATAATTTTTCTGTTCAGATATGTGTTTGATTGAAAATCCTTAAGAAATTATGGTACCTAAGTTATCAACATGTCATTACATTTTTTCCTCAGTAAATAATCAAAGCACTATATGGTAATGTTTTTGTTACTCATATTATTATTATTTACTATCAAAATGTAGAATTAAGTTGCTAAATTTTAGTCCACTGTACAAAGTTTTGGAAATTTATTAATCAATTTGCATGTGTTAATTATTTAACTTAACTAATCTGTATTAAAGCATGCATGGTTTTAATGTTTACACTTGCATAGCCATAACATCTACTACTAATTATGTTTGTGTTTAAAGAGATCGGTGTCATTGACTTCTCTTCCCATGCTAGCTATAGCTCCTAGTCATGCTAAGACATACCAGATATGAAGAAACATACCTGATGAATTTCGTTCGTCTTGGAATTTGGCCATATGTGTGGGGAGGATGCAAACTGCAGACCACAACCACAATGATGTCCTGGAGCAGGTGTCGATGACCTTCATTCTTCTTGCAATTTGGTCGTATGTGTGGCGCTTGCCAGCCTTCTCAAATGTGTGATTCATATTTTTAACGGTGGACTGGACGAACTCAATCAATCTCCATGTCAAGCATCTCATTTCTTCTCAACCCAACTATTAGCTCTTTGGCTTATTCATACGAAGATCACATCCCCGTTTTGAACTGCTAGAAGATCTTGCTGAAGGAAAACCGACGTGCACACTGACCCAGGCTTGTATATATCAACATGAGTTATTACAGCAGATGGTCATACATGGAACAAGTTCAATGTCAGGCTCTAGACCAAACTGTGCTGCAAAACATGTCAGCCATCAAACACTTCACAACTACTATGTTCTATTAATATAATCATTTCTGTTTCATAATATGGACATGCTTCATGAAACAACAATCTGAATCCATGTATGAACAGAGAATGCTTAGATGCACTACTTGAAGAGGATGCCATGCATTAAGATATGCTCCAGTCAATGCAATTTCCAAACTGTAACCATTCGGATATTTCGCAAAAAAAGCAATTCCCAAACTGTACTGCAAAACTTCCAAGCAATCAAACACCTCGACCAACCTTAAGAATTTGGCATGCGTATATAAGAAATAAGAGCATCTGTCTTTTTTTAGAAGAATAAAATCATCTGTCATACCCGCACATAGGAACATATTGTGAAGAGGGGTCATGGGCTGTGGGCCAAGTCTCACATGGGCCGGCAGGGTTGATCCTAATCTACAGAGTTGAGTAGAGCCAGGGCATCTTACAAAAACAGAACATGAACCTGTTGTATGTCTTCTTCTTCCTCTGTCTTGATGTTGTTCTTCTCTCTAAAATTCCCGATTTCTTCGATGGCTGCACTCCACAAGCGGCGTTACCCTTTCCGTCCTCACATCTATGATCGCCGCAGCCATGGGGTGTGACACAATCTTAAAGCTAGCCCGTCATGATCGCTGTCGTGATCCAGAGCTTCATGGGCCGTTCAAGCTATGCAACGTCGTCCGCTTGGCCAAGGATTGAAGGATGGGTAGGGCCATGAAATCCCAAGGGTTACCATCCTCAAGTAAAAGTCACAACCGCACAACCTTCCTCCCAACCTCCATGACTCCATCCCGAAGTCATACCCCACCGCCTGCCCCACCAGCTCATCCCACACATCAAACCCGGACACCTAGAGCTCATCTCACCAGAACCCCACCCCCCTCACGATCGCGTCTCTCGGGTTCTTCAGCACATATCCAACAACTGCAGGGTGGGTGGTGGTGACGTGGCCCGATCGATGTGGACATGAACAGCATCAGGGTGGTATACTAGGAGTAGTTCAGGCCAAAGATCGAGGACACCGTTGCTGGTAACAGGCACAAACACTTCGAGGATGTGCTCGTCTTGCTCATCTTTGGTAGGTAAAGTAAACTAAGATGAACGGATGGGTTTCGATTCTTCTTCCCATCATGGTTGTACCTCGTACGTATGCCCCATGTGGATGAATAGTGCCACAAACAGCATGAGGAGCCGCCAACGGGCTTAGGTGGCGTCCATTGGCGCTCCTCGCATCTCTCATTGGTCTTCAGAAGAAACATCGCCCTCCTCAAACTTGCTAGCGGCGTGAGCAAAACTCAATCTTGGCACCGCCGATAGGTCGACTTTATTGCCATTGGAGGCGGTGATCCGTGGTTTCCACATGGTGGTGAGCGCTGCTGTTGTGGTTTTGTCACGGCAGATGTCCTCGTGAAAGGACTTAGTCGTGGAGCCATCGCTACGGGTTAGCTTAAAGGGGTTAAACCGGACAAGGGACACGAGAGTTTTTATACTAGTTCGGCCCCTTCGATGAAGGTAAAAGCCTACGTCTAGTTGTGTTGGTATTGCTAGGGTTTCGATGACCAGGGAGCGAACCCGCTTTGCCTGGCTCTCGAGTTGTTGTGTCTTGTCCCTAAAGCGTTGTCGGGTCATCCCTTTATACACATAGCCGAGGCCGGATCATAAACGCGTCCGGTTCGGTCTCTATTCCTTCTAACTTACAATACAAGTTACATATTCATGCCGGTTTATGTTTACAGGCCTTAACCCGCCTATGGGCCTTAGGCCTTCCTGAAGCGCCACCATCCTTGTCTTCATGGGCCTTTGAATAAAGCAAACATTATGGGGATAAACCGACTTCTCCTAGCTGGTTTACGCCCGGTGGTAATTGTTGGGGAACGTTGCAGAAAACAAAAAAATTTCCTACGTTTCACCAAGATCAATCTATGGAGTCAACTAGCAACGAGAGGAGAGTGCATCTACATACCCTTGTAGATCGCGAGCGGAAGCGTTCAAGAGAACGGGGATGATGGAGTCGTACTCGCCGTGATCCAAATCACCGATGACCAAGTGCCAAACGGACGGCACCTCCGTGTTCAACACACGTACGGAGCGGATGACGTCTCCTCCTTGATCCAGCAAGGGGGAAGGAGAGGTTGATGAAGATCCAGCAGCACGACGGCGTGGTGGTGGATGCAGCAATGATCGCAGCAGGGCTTCGCCGAGCTTCTGCGAGAGGGAGAGATGTAGCAGGGGAGAGGGAGGCGCCAAGACTTGAGGTGCAGCTACCCTCCCTCCCCCCTTTATATAGGCGCCGGCCCTGGAGATGGGATCTCCCAAGGGGGCGGCGGCCAAGGGGGGTGGAGTGCCCCCCAAGGCAAGTGGAGGCGCCCCCCACCCTATAGGGTTTCCAACCCTAGGCGCAGGGGGCCCAAGGGGGGGGCGCACCAGCCCACTATGGGCTGGTTCCCCTCCCCACTTCATCCCATGGGGCCCTCCGGGATGGGTGGCCCCACCCGATGGACCCCCGGGACCCATCCGGTGGTCCCGGTACAATACCGGTGACCCCGAATCTTTCCTGATGGCCGAAACTACACTTCGTATATATAATTCTTCACGTCCGGACCATTCCGGAACTCCTCATGACGTCCAGGATCTCATCCGGGACTCCGAACAACTTCTGTATTACTGCATACTCATATCTCTACAACCCTAGCGTCACCGAACCTTAAGTGTGTAGACCATACGGGTTCGGGAGACACGTAGACATGACCGAGACGGCTCTCCGGCCAATAACCAACAACGGGATCTGGATACCCATGTTGGCTCCCACATGCTCCTCGATGATCTCATCGGATGAACCACGATGTCGAGGATTCAAGCAACCCCGTATACAATTCCCTTTGTCAATCGGTACGTTACTTGCCCGAGACTCGATCGTCGGTATCCCAATATCTTGTTCAGTCTCGTTACCGGCAAGTCACTTTACTCGTACCGTAATGCATGATCCCGTGACCAACCACTTGATCACATTGAGCTCATTATGATGATGCATTACTGACTGGGCCCAGATATACCTCTCCGTCATACGGAGTGACAAATCCCAGTCTCGATTCGTGCCAACCCAATAGACACTTTCGGAGACACCTGTAATGTACCTTTATAGTCACCCAGTTACGTTGTGACATTTGGCACACCCAAAGCACTCCTACGGTATCCGGGAGTTGCACAATCTCATGGTCTAAGGAAATGATACTTGACATTCAGAAAAGTTACAGCAAACGAACTACACGATCTTTGAGCTAAGCTTAGGATTGGGTCTTGTCCATCACATCATTCTCCTAATGATGTTATACCGTTATCAATGACATCCCCATGTCCATAGCTAGGAAACCATGACTATCTGTTGATCAACGAGCTAGTCAACTAGAGGCTCACTAGGGACACATTGTGGTCTATGTATTCACACATGTATTACGATTTCCGGATAATACAATTATAGCATGAATAATAGACAATTATCATGAACAAGGAAATATAATAATCATTTTATTATTGCCTCTAGGGCATATTTCCAACAGTCTTCCACTTGCACTAGAGTCAATCATCTAGTTACATTGTGATGAATCGAACACCCATGGAATTCTGGTGTTGATCATGTTTTGCTCTAGGGAGAGGTTTAGTCAACGGATCTGCGACATTCAGATCCGTATGTACTTTACAAATATCTATGTCTCCATCTTGAACATTTTCACGAATGGAGTTGAAGCGACGCTTGATGTGCCTGGTCTTCTTGTGAAACCTGGGCTCCTTGGCAAGTGCAATAGCTCCAGTGTTGTCACAGAAGAGTTTGATCGGCCCCGACGCATTGGGTATGACTCCTAGGTCGGTGATGAACTCCTTCACCCAAATTGCTTCATGCGCTGCCTCCGAGGCTGCCATGTACTCCGCTTCACATGTAGATCCCGCCACAACGCTCTGCTTGCAGCTGCACCAGCTTACTACTCCACCATTCAACATATACACGTATCCGGTGTGTGACTTAGAGTCATCCAGTCTGTGTCGAAGCTAGCGTCGACGTAACCCTTTACGATGAGCTCTTCGTCACCTCCATAAACGAGAAACATGTCCTTAGTCCTTTTCAGGTACTTCATGATATTCTTGACCGCTGTCCAGTGTTCCTTGCCGGGATTGCTTTGGTACCTTCCTACCAAACTTATGGCAAGGTTTACATCAGGTCTGGTACACAGCATGGCATACATAATAGACCCTATGGCTGAGGCATAGGGGATGACACTCATCTCTTCTATATCTTCTGTCGTGGTCGGACATTGAGCTGAGCTCAATTTCACACCTAGCAACACAGGCAAGAACCCCTTCTTAGACTGATCCATATTGAACTTCTTCAATATCTTATCAAGGTATGTTCTTTGTGAAAGACCTATGAGGCGTCTTGATCTATCTCTATAGATCTTGATGCCTAATATATAAGTAGCTTCTCCAAGGTCCTTCATTGAAAAATTCTTATTCAAGTAGGCCCTAATGCTGTCCAAAAGTTCTGTATCATTTCCCATCAAAAGTATGTCATCTACATATAATATGAGAAATGCTACAGATCTCCCACTCACTTTCTTGTAAACGCAGGCTTCTCCATAAGTCTGCATAAACCCAAACGCTTTGATCATCTCATCAAAGGGAATGTTCCAACTCCGAGATGCTTGCACCAGCCCATAAATCGAGCGTTGGAGCTTGCACACCTTGTCAGCATTCTTAGGATCGACAAAACCTTCCGACTGCATCATATACAATTCTTCCTTAAGGAAACCATTAAGGAATGCCGTTTTGACGTCCATTTGCCATATCTCATAATCATAGAATGCGGCAATTGCTAACATGATTCAGACGGACTTCAGCTTCGCTACGGGTGAGAAAGTCTCATCGTAGTCAACCCCTTGAACTTGTCGATAACCCTTAGCGACAAGCCGATCTTTATAGATGGTCACATTACCATCCGCGTCTGTCTTCTTCTTAAAGATCCATTTATTTTCTATGGCTCGCCGATCAACGGGCGAGTCAGTCAAAGTCCATACTTCGTTTTCATACATGGATCCTATCTCGGATTTCATGGCTTCCAGCCATTTACCGGAATCTGGGCCCGCCATCGCTTCTTCATAGTTCGAAGGTTCACCGTTGTCTAACAACATGATTTCCAAGACAGGGTTACCGTACCACTCTGGTGCGGAATGTGTCCTCGTGGACCTACGAAGTTCAGTAGCAACTTGATCTGAAGTTTCATGATCATCATCATCAACTTCCTCTCTAGTCGGTGCAGGCACCTCAGGAACATTTTCTTGAGCTGCGCCACTTACCGGTTCAAGAGGTAATACTTCATCAAGTTCTACCTTCCTCCCACTTATTTCTTTCGAGAGAAACTCTTTCTCTAGAAAGGACCCATTCTTGGCAACAAAGATCTTGCCTTCGGATCTGAGGTAGAAGGTATACCCAACAGTTTCTTTAGGGTATCCTATGAAGACGCATTTTTCCGACTTGGGTTCGAGCTTTTCAGGTTGAAGTTTCTTGACATAAGCATCGCATCCCCAAACTTTTAGAAACGACAGCTTAGGTTTCTTCCCAAACCATAATTCATACGGTGTCGTCTCAACGGATTTCGACGGAGCCCTATTTAAAGTGAATGCGGCAGTCTCTAAAGCATAGCCCCAAAATGATAGCGGTAAATCGGTAAGAGACATCATAGATCGCACCATATCTAATAGAGTGCGATTACGACGTTCGGACACACCATTACGCTGAGGTGTTCCAGGCGGCGTGAGTTGTGAAACTATTCCACATTTTCTTAAGTGTGTGCCAAATTCGTGACTCAAGTATTCTCCCCCACGATCTGATCGCAAGAACTTGATTTTCCTGTCACGTTGATTCTCAACCTCACTCTGAAATTCCTTGAACTTTTCAAAGGTCTCAGACTTGTGTTTCATTAAATAGACATACCCATATCTACTCAAGTCATCAGTGAGGGTGAGAACATAACGATAGCCACCGCGAGCCTCAACACTCATTGGACCGCACACATCAGTATGTATGATTTCCAATAAGTTGGTTGCTCGCTCCATTGTTCCTGAGAACGGAGTCTTGGTCATTTTACCCATGAGGCATGGTTCGCACGTGTCAAATGATTCGTAATCAAGAGACTCTAAAAGTCCATCTGCATGGAGCTTCTTCATGCGTTTGACACCTATGTGACCAAGGCGGCAGTGCCACAAGTATGTGGGACTATCATTATCAACCTTACATCTTTTGTTATTCACACTATGAATATGTGTAGCATTACGCTCGAGATTCATTAAGAATAAACCATTCACCATCGGAGCATGACCATAAAACATATCTCTCATATAAATAGAACAACCATTATTCTCGGATTTAAATGAGTAGCCATCTCGAATTAAACGAGATCCTGATACAATGTTCATGCTCAAAGCTGGCACTAAATAACAATTATTGAGGTTTAAAACTAATCCCGTAGGTAAATGTAGAGGTAGCGTGCCGACGGTGATCACATCGACCTTGGAACCATTCCCGACGCGCATCGTCACCTCGTCCTTCGCCAGTCTCCGCTTATTCCGCAGCTCCTGCTTTGAGTAACAAATGTGAGCAATCGCACCGGTATCAAATACCCAGGAGCTACTACGAGTACTGGTAAGGTACACATCAATTACATGTATATCACATATACCTTTTGTGATGCCGGCCTTCTTGTCCGCTAAGTATTTGGGGCAGTTCCGCTTCAAGTGACCACTTCCCTTGCAATAAAAGCACTCAGTCTCGGGCTTGGGTCCATTCTTTGGCTTCTTCCCGGCAGCTTGCTTACCGGGTGCGGCAACTCCCTTGCCGTCCTTCTTGAAGTTCTTCTTACCCTTGCCTTTCTTGAACTTAGTGGTTTTATTTACCATCAACACTTGATGTTCCTTTTTGACTTCTACCTCTGCTGATTTCAGCATTGAATATACCTCAGGAATGGTCTTTTCCATCCCCTGCATATTGAAGTTCATCACAAAGCTCTTGTAGCTTGGTGGAAGTGACTGAAGGATTCTGTCAATGACCGCGTCATCCGGGAGATTAACTCCCAGCTGAGTCAAGCGGTTATGCAACCCAGACATTGTGAGTATGTGCTCGCTGACAGAACTATTTTCCTCCATCTTACAGCTGAAGAATTTGTCGGAGATTTCATATCTCTCGACCCGAACATGAGCTTGGAAAACCATTTTCAGCTCTTCGAACATCGCATATGCTCCGTGTCGCTCAAAACGCTTTCGGAGCCCCGGTTCTAAGTTGTAAAGCATGCCGCATTGAACGAGGGAGTAATCATCAACACGTGTCTGCCAAGCGTTCATAACGTCTTGGTTCTGTGGGACGGGTGCGTCACCTAGCGGTGCTTCTAGGACATAATCTTTCTTGGCAGCTATGAGGGTGATCCTTAGGTTCCGGACCCAGTCCGTATAGTTGATGCCATCGTCTTTCAGCTTGGTTTTCTCTAGGAACGCGTTGAAGTTGAGGACAACGTTGGCCATTTGATCTACAAGACATATTGTAAAGATTTTAGACTAAGTTCATGATAATTAAGTTCATCTAATCAAATTATTCAATGAACTCCCACTCAGATAGACATCCCTCTAGTCATCTAAGTATAACATGATCCGAGTTAACTAGGCCGTGTCCGATCATCACGTGAGACGGACTAGTCAACATCGGTGAACATCTTCATGTTGATCGTATCTTCTATACGACTCATCTTCGACCTTTCGGTCTTCTATGTTCCGAGGCCGTGTCTGTACATGCTAGGCTCGTCAAGTCAACCTAAGTGTTTGCATGTGTAAATCTGTCTTACACCCGTTGTATGTGAACATTGGAATCCATCACACCCGATCATCACGTGGTGCTTCGAAACAACAAACTGTCGCAACGGCGCACAGTTAGGGGGAACACTTTCTTGAAATTATTATGAGGGTTCATCTTATTTACTGCCGTCGTTCTAAGTAAACAAGACACAAAAACATGATAAACATCACATGCAATCAAAAAATAGTGACATGATATGGCCAATATCATATAGCTCCTTTGATCTCCATCTTGGGGCTCCATGATCATCTTGTCATCGGCATGACACCATGATCTTCATCATCATGATCTCCATCATCGTGTCTCCATGAAGTTGCTCGCCAACTATTACTTCTACTACTGTGGCTAACACGTTTAGCAATAAAGTAAAGTAATTTACATGGCGTTTCTCAATGACACGCAGGTCATACAAAAAAATAAAGACAACTCCTATGGCTCCTGCCGGTTGTCATACTCATCGACATGCAAGTGGTGATTCCTATTACAAGAACATGATCTCATACATCACATATATATCATTCATCATTCATCACAACTTTGGCCATATCACATCACATGACACTTGCTGCAAAAACAAGTTAGACGTCCTCTAATTGTTGTTGCAAGTTTTACGTGGCTGCAATAGGGTTCTAGCAAGAACGTTTTCTTACCTACGTAAAAGCCACAACGTGATTTGTCAACTTCTATTTACCCTTCATAAGGACCCTTTTCGTCGAATCCGCTCCAACTAAAGTGGGAGAGACAGACACCCGCTAGCCACCTTATGCAACTAGTGCATGTCAGTCGGTGGAACCTGTCTCACGTAAGCGTACGTGTAAGGTCGGTCCGGGCCACTTCATCCCACAATACCGCTGAAGCAAAATAAGACTAGTAGCGGCAAGAAAGTTGACAACATCTACGCCCACAACAAATTGTGTTCTACTCGTGCAAAGAGAACTACACATAGACCTGGCTCATGATGCCACTGTTGGGGAACGTTGCAGAAAACAAAAAAAATTCCTATGTTTCACCAAGATCAATCTATGGAGTCAACTAGCAACGAGAGGAGAGTGCATCTACATACCCTTGTAGATCACAAGCGGAAGCGTTCAAGAGAACGGGGATGATGGAGTCGTACTCGCCGTGATCCAAATCACCGATGACCAAGTGCCGAACGGATGGCACCTCCGCGTTCAACACACGTACGGGAGCGGATGACGTCTCCTCCTTCTTGATCTAGCAAGGGGGAAGGAGAGGTTGATGAAGATCCAGCAGCACGACGGCGTGGTGGTGGATGCAGCAATGATCGCAGCAGGGCTTCGCCGAGCTTCTGCGAGAGGGAGAGGTGTAGCAGGGGAGAGGGAGGCGCCAAGACTTGAGGTGCAGCTGCCCTCCCTCCCCCCAGTATATAGGCCCCCTGGGGGGTCGCCAGCCCTGGAGATGGGATCTCCCAAGGGGCGGCGGCCAAGGGGGGTGGAGTGCCCCCCAAGGCAAGTGGAGGCGCCCCCCACCCTAGGGTTTCTAACCCTAGGCGCAGGGGGGCCCAAGGGGGGCGCACCAGCCCACTATGGGCTGGTTCCCCTCCCCACTTCAGCCCATGGGGCCCTCCGGGATGGGTGGCCCCACCCGGTGGACCCCCGGGACCCATCCGGTGGTCCCGGTACAATACCGGTGACCCCGAATCTTTCCTGATGGCCGAAACTACACTTCCTATATATATTTCTTCACCTCCGGACCATTCTGGAACTCCTTGTGACGTCCAGGATCTCATCTGGGACTCCGAACAACTTTCGGATTACTGCATACTCATATCTCTACAACCCTAGCGTCACCGAACCTTAAGTGTGTAGACCCTACGGGTTCGGGAGACACGTAGACATGACCGAGATGGCTCTCCGGCCAATAACCAACAGCGGGATCTGGATACCCATGTTGGCTCCCACATGCTCCTCGATGATCTCATCAGATGAACCACGATGTCGAGGATTCAAGCAACCCCGTATACAATTCCCTTTGTCAATCGGTACGTTACTTGCCCGAGACTCGATCGTCGGTATCCCAATATCTTGTTCAGTCTCGTTACCGGCAAGTCACTTTACTCGTACCGTAATGCATGATCCCATGATCAACCACTTGATCACATTGAGCTCATTATGATGATGCTTACCGAGTGGGCCCAGAGATACCTCTCCGTCATACGGAGTGACAAATCCCAGTCTCGATTCGTGCCAACCGAACAGACACTTTCGGAGACACCTGTAATGTACCTTTATAGTCACCCAGTTATGTTGTGACATTTGGCACACCCAAAGCACTCCTACGGTATCCGGGAGTTGCACAATCTCATGGTCTAAGGAAATGATACTTGACATTTAGAAAAGCTACAACAAACGAACTACACGATCTTTGAGCTAAGCTTAGGATTGGGTCTTGTCCATCACATCATTCTCCTAATGATGTGATCCCGTTATCAATGACATCCCCATGTCCATAGCCAGGAAACCATGACTATCTGTTGATCAACGAGCTAGTCAACTAGACGCTCACAAGGGACACATTGTGGTCTATGTATTCACACATGTATTACGATTTCCGGATAATACAATTATAGCATGAATAATAGACAATTATCATGAACAAGGTAATATAATAATCATTTTATTATTGCCTCTAGGGCATATTTCCAATAGTAATATCCCCAACATTAGGCCCCAGATTGATTTGAACTTGTTCATGTCAATCTTCAACACTTAGAAAAATTCCTCCTTTGCATCTTCACCTTGATCATGTAAACCGCCGTGACGTCATCCCCCAGAATCATGATAAATCGCCATGACGTCACTTGCTACTTAAAAAGTATACATCTCACCTTCAGTTAATGAGCCTCCGACAATTGAGGCGACCGCTTCGTTATATATCCAATTTTCAGGCTCCTTGATTCTCGCGCCTGTCACCTCTCCATTTACCCTATAAATAGGGCCAAGGGTCATTTTCTTTTCCCCCCTTTACCTCCTCGCGACGTCCCTGCACTCGAGCGCCGCCGCCGTCGTCAAACTTTGCCTCTGCATCTTCGTTGGCCGCTACATCGACCTGCTTGCATCAGAGAGACGCGGCGCACCTCCGCTACTGATAACCCACAAGTATAGGGGATCGCAATAGTTTTCGAGGGTAGAGTATTCAACCCAAATTTGTTGTTTCGACACAAGGGAAGCCAAAGAATATTCTCAAGTATTAGCAGCTGAGTTGTCAATTCAACCACACCTGGAAACTTATTATCTGCAGCAAAGTGTTTAGTAGCAAAGTAATATGGTAGTGGTAATAATGGTAGCAAAAGTTAACAATAGTAAAAGTAATGTTTTTGGTATTTTGTAGTGATGATAGCAATAGCAACGGAAAAGTAAATAAGAGAAAAACAATATATGGAAAGCTCGTAGGCAATGGATCGGTGATGGAGAATTATGCTGAATGCGGTTCATCATGTAACAATCATAACCTAGGGTGACACAGAACTAGCTCCAGTTCATCAATGTAATGTAGGCTTGTATTCCGAATATAGTCATACGTGCTTATGGAAAAGAACTTGCATGACATCTTTTGTCCTACCCTCCCGTGGTAGCGGGGTCCTTACGGAAACTAAGGGATATTAAGGCCTCCTTTTAATAGAGTACCGAAACAAAGCATTAACACATAGTGAATACATGAACTCCTCAAACTACGGTCATCACCGGTAAGTATCCTGATTATTGTCACTTCGGGGTTAACGGATCATAACACATAACATGTGACTATAGACTTGCAAGATAGGATCAAGAACACTCATATATTGATGAAAACATAATAGGTTCAGATCTGAAATTATGGCACTCGGGCCCTAGTGACAAGCATTAAGCATAGCAAAGTCATAGCAACATCAATCTCAGAACATAGTGGACACTAGGGATCAAACCCTAACAAAACTAACTCGATAACATGATAGATCCCATCCAACCCATCACCGTCCAGCAAGCCTACGATGCAATTACTCATGCACGGTGGTGAGCATCATGAAATTGGTGATGGAGGATGGTTGATGATGACGATGGCGACGGATTCCCCTCTCTGGAGCCCCGAACGGACTCCAGGTCAGCCCTCCCGAGAGGTTTTCGGGCTTGGCGGTGGCTCCGTATCGTAAAACGCGATGATTTCTTCTCCTTGATTTTTTTTCTCCCCGAAACTCAATATATGGAGGTGGAGTTGGAGTCGGAGAGGCAACAGGGGGCCCACGAGGTAGGGGGCGCTCCCCCACCCTTGTGGAGAGACGGTGGGCCCCCTGGCCTTCATCTTTGGCAGGTATTTTTCTTATTTTATGAAAAGTGGCTCCGTGAAGTTTCAGGTCATTCCGAGAACGTTTGCTCCAACACATAAATAACACCATGATAATTCTGCTGAAAACAGCGTCAGTCCGGGTTAGTTCCATTCAAATCATGCAAGTTAGAGTCCAAAACAAGGGCAAAAGTGTTTGGAAAAGTAGATACGTTGGAGACGTATCAACTCCCCCAAGCTTAAACCTTTGCTTGTCCTCAAGCAATTCAGTTGATAAACTGAAAGTGATAAAGAAAAACTTTTACAAACTCTGTTTGCTCTTGTTGTTGTAAATATGTAAAGCCACCATTCAAGTTTTCAACAAATATTATAACTAACACATTTGCAATAACGCTTAGGTCTCAAGTTTACTCATATCAATAGCTTGATCAACTAGCGAGCCATAATAATAAAACTCGGATGACAACACTTTCTCAAAACAATCATAATATGATATAACAAAGTGGTATCTCGCTAGACCTTTCTGAGACCGCAAAACATAAATGCAGAGCACCTTTAAAGACCAAGGACTGGCTAGACATTGTAATTCATGGTAAAAGAGATCCAGTCAAGTCATACTCAATGTAAACTAACAATAATGAATGCAAATGACAGAGGTGCTCTCCAACTGGTGCTTTTTAATAAGAGGATGATGACTCAGCATAAAAGTAAATAGACAGGCCCTTCGCAGAGGGAAGCGGGGATTTGTAGAGGTGCCAGAGCTCGGTTTTGAAACAGAGGTGAATAATATTTTGAGCGGTATAATTTCATTGTCAACATAACAACGAAGAGATGGCGATATCTTCCATGCTACACACATTATAGGCGGTTCCCAAATAGAATGGTAAAGTTTATACTCCCCCTTCCACCACAAGCATCAATCCATGGCTTGCTCGAAACAACGAGTGACTCCAACTAACAAGAGTCCCAGGGGGAGTTTTGTTTGCAATTATTTTGATTTAGTTTGCATAAAGCATGGGACTGGGCATCCCGGTGACCAGCCATTTATCTCGTGAGTGAGGAGCGGAGTCCACTCCTCTTGAGAATAACCCGCCTAACATGGAAGATATAGACAGCCCTAGTTGATACATGAGCTATTCGAGCATACAAAACAGGATATTTATTTGAAGCTTTAGAGTTTGGCACATACAAATTTACTTGGAATGGCGGGTAGATACCATATATAGGTAGGTATAGTGGACTCATGTGGAATAACTTTTGGGTTTAAGGAGTTTGGATGCACAAGCAGTATTCCCGCTTAGTATAGGTGAAGGCTAGCAAAAGACTGGGAAGCGGCCAACTAGAGAGCGACAACAGTCATGAATATGCATTAAAATTAATCAACACCGAATGCAAGCATGAGTAGGATATAATCCACCATGAACATCAATATCGTGAAGGCTATGTTGATTTTGTTTCAACTACATGCGTGAACATGTGCCAAGTCAAGTCACTTAAATCATTCAGAGGAGGATACCACCCTATCATACCACATCATAACCATTTTAATAGCATGTTGGCACGCAAGGTAAACCATTATAACTCATAGCTAATCAAGCATGGCACAAGAAACTATGATCTCTAATTGTCATTGCAAACATGTTTATTCATAATAGGCTGAATCAGGAACGATGAACTAATCATATTTACAAAAACAAAAGAGCTCGAGTTCATATCAGCTTTTCTCATCTCAGCCAGTCCATCATATAATCATCATTATTGCTTTTCACTTGCACGACCAACCGATGTGAATAATAATAATAGTGCGCGTGCATTGGACTAAGCTGGAATCTGCAGGCATTCAATAAACATGAGAAGACAAGGCAATATGGGCTCTTTTGTCAGATCAACAATAATGCATATAAGAGCCACTTCAACAATTTAATAATGGTCTTCTCCTATCGACCCCCAAAGAAAAGAAAAGAAATAAAACTATTTACACGGGAAAGCTCCCAACAGGCAAAAGAAGAACAGGAAATATTTTTGGGTTTTTTCTTTTTAATTACTACTACAAGCATGGAAAGTA
Organism: Triticum aestivum; assembly: GCF_018294505.1. Classification (NCBI taxonomy): domain Eukaryota; kingdom Viridiplantae; phylum Streptophyta; class Magnoliopsida; order Poales; family Poaceae; genus Triticum; species Triticum aestivum. The sequence continues at coordinate 216,041,021 of NC_057797.1, forward strand.
AACTAATTAAAAGTTACAACTAATTTTTTTGGTTTTCTTAAGGTTTATTAAACACACAAGAAGAAAGCATAAAAAGGAAAGTAAACTAGCATGGATGATACAATGAAAAAGTATGAGCACCGACATCTAGCAATGAGTGTGTGAACATAAATGTAATGTCGGTGAGAAATACGTACTCCCCCAAGCTTAGGCTTTTGGCCTAAGTTGGTCTATGGCCACGGCTGGCCTGGCTGATATCCATAATAATAGTTGGGGTCGTACTGCGATGCGGACGAGGAAGGCTCCGATTGCCATTGGCTGACAATCATCTCCGGATCCCACTGATAATTAGACTGTCCTGAAGGATCAAATTGTGGTTCCGGCTCTGGCTCCTTGGCTGGTGCAGAGTTTCGGTAGGCGTGGGTAGCCGTCAACGGAACAAGATACGTGCCTACAGCCAAATCAAACAAAGAAGGAGCACGCAAGGTAATAGTCTCAGGATGATGTTTATTAAAGAACAATTGATATTTAAGCTCTCCTTCCCTATTATTAACAATAAAATCATGTGCCACCATACTTTTATAATCTAAATAAACACGGGTCAGCACCTTTTCTTCCTTCTCATAATGCCTAATAGGTATGTTAAAATGTGCAGCTAGGCGTGTAGCATAGATGCCTCCAAAGATGGGGCCCTTGGTACGGTTTAGACTTAACCGTTTGGCAATAATGCCGCCCATACTAAAAGAGTTATCACCATATAAACCGTGGTGCAAAATAATAATATCAGGGATACTCAGGTTTCCACAGTTTCCGCGACCAATTAAGCAGCGATTAGCAAATAATGCAAAGTAGCGTAAAACAGGAAAATGTATGCTAGTGATTCATGCATCGGAAACATTCCTTGTTTCCCCTACTGTGATAGTGTCAATAAATCCCTCCACATCATCACGATGTGGTTCTTCTGTCTTGCCCCCAAAAGGGACTAAACAGATTCGACAAAAATCATAAAGTGACATCTCCTTATGCTCATCATATAAATGAAACTCCACCATAGGTGGTGAGTTCCTAGAATGGAAATAGAAGTTTTGCTCAAAGGTATTTGTGAGCAAGAGATACTGATTGCATTGGTCATGGAGGAAAGTGGTAAGGCCTGCAGTCTGAGCCAATTCATGAAAATCTTCATAAATCCCGGCTGCTCTCAAGAAATCCTTGGAAGGCCATTCACACGCCCGAATCTCCGTGGTGCGAGGCAGATTATACTTAGGCTTTGGTGCCTTTTCCTTCAAGCTTTGGCTCGATGAGACCCTCAAGAGTCTCCTCATCATTTTCTGAAAAATTCTGAAATTTTTAGTAACTTCGACATAAAAGTAAACCAAACTCAATAATATTGATAACAACTACTCCTACAAGCGCCTAGGGCCTATATCATGCATCAAAACTACTTTTGACCATATAAATTTGACATGCAAGCGCAAGAACAGGGTCACCTAAGCAGCAAAAATTTGCAATGAATAAAGAACTAGAACAAAAACTAATTGGACCAATGGAGGAGTCACATAGCAAGGAACAATCTCCCCAAGCAGTTTTGTGAGAAGTGCTTTGAGCAAGGAGATCAAAAATGGCAGCAAAACGAGCTTGGACTCGGGTTTGAGCTGGTTATTCGTGTTTGGGGGAGGAAGATGAAGTGTGTGGGTGCAGGAATAAGTGGAGGAGGGCCACCGTGGGCCCACGAGGCAGGGGCGCGCCCTAGAGGGGTAGGCGCGCCCTCCACCCTCATGGGCAGGTGGTTGGCCCCCCTGGTGTGTTCTCGGTTCCATAAATCCTCAAATATTCTAGAAAAAAATCATATTTAATTTTCAAGGCATTTGGAGAACTTTTATTTTCGAGGTGTTTTTATATTGCACGGATAATCAGATAACAGACAGACAAATATTTATTTTTATTTTATTTAATATAAATAACAGAAAGCAAAAGTGGGGTACAGAAGGTTGTGCCTTCTAGTTTCATCCATCTCATGATCATCAAAAGGAATCCACTAACAAGGTTGATCAAGTCTTGTTAACGAACTCATTCCGAATAACATGGAACCAGAGAAATTTCGAATAACACTATGTTACCTCAACGGGGATATGCACATCCCCAATAATAAGAATATCATATTTCTTCTTGACAGTAGGAAGAGGAGTTCAAAACCTCCAAATATAATCGATGGAATTTTTCCAATAGAGTTGATATTGTGAACTTGAGGTTGTTTCCTCGGAAAGTGTACCTTATGCTCATTACCATTAACATGAAAAGTGACATTGCCTTTAGTGCAATCAATAACAGCCCCTGCAGTATTCAAAAAGGGTCTTCCAAGAATAATAGACATACTATCGTCCTCAGGAATATCAATAATAACAAAGTCCGTTAAAATAGTAACATTTGCAACTACAACAGGCACATCCTCACAAATACCGACAAGTATAGCAGTTGATTTATCAGCCATTTGCAAAGATATTTCAGTAGCTGTCAACTTATTCAAATCAAATCTACGATATAAAGAGAGAGGCATAACACTAACACCGGCTCTAAGATCACATAAAGCAGTTTTAACATAATTTCTTTTAATAGAGCATGGTATAGTGGGTACACCGGGATCTCCAAGTTTCTTTGGTGTTCCACCCTTAAAGGTATAATTAGCAAGCATGTTGGAAATTTCAGCTTCCGGTATCTTTCTTTTATTAGTAATAATATCTTTCATATACTTAGCATAAGGATTTGTTTTAAGCATATCAGTTAATCGCATACGCAAAAAGATAGGTCTAATCATTTCGGTGAAGCGCTCAAAATCCTCATCATCCTTTTTTCTTGGATGGTTTTGGAGGAAAGGGCATGGGTTTTTGAACCCATGGTTCTCTTTCTTTACCATATTTCCTAGCAACAAAATCTTTCTTATCATAATGTTGATTCTTTGATTATGGGTTATCAAGATCAACAGCAGGTTCAATTTCTATGTCATTATCATTACTAGGTTGAGCATAATCATGAACATTATCATTAACATTAGCACCAGTTTCAGTTTCATTACCAGGTTGTGTTTCAGCATCAGAAATAGAAATATCATTTGGATTCTCAGGTGTTTCAACAATAGGATCACTAGAAGCATGCAAAGTCCTATCATTTTTCTTTTTCTTCTTTTTAGAAGAACTAGGTGCATCTAAATTATTTCTCTGAGAATCTTGCTCAATTCTCTTAGGGTGGCCTTCAGGATACAAAGGTTCCTGAGTCATTCTACCACCTCTAGTCATAACTCTAACATCATTATCATTATTCTTATTATTCAATTCATTGAGCAAATCATTTTGAGCTTTAAGTACTTGTTCTACTTGAGTGGTAACCATAGAAGCATGTTTACTAATAAGTTTAAGTTCACCTTTGCCATTAGCCATATAATCACCCAAGTGTCCAAGCATATTTGAATTGTATTTTAATTGTCTACCAAAATAAGCATTAAAATTTTCTTGCTTAGCCATAAATTTATCAAACTCATCCAAGCATGGGCTAGCAAACTTAGCAAATGGGATTACAGCTTTATCATATCTATAGAGAGAATTTACCTTTACTACCTGTGTCGGGTTATCAAGACCATGAGTTTCTTCAATAGGTAAAGGATTTGGATTATATGTTTCTTCAACAGGCGGTAAATTAAGACCATGTATTTCTTCAATAGGAGGTAAATTCTTAACATCTTCAGCTTTAATACCTTTTTCTTTCATAGATTTCTTTGCCTCTTGCATATCTTCAGGACTGAGAAATAGAATACCCCTCTTCTTCGGAGTTGGTTTAGGAATAGGTTCAGGAATTGGCTCCGGAGGTGTCCAATTATTTTCATTTGTCAACATATTATTCAATAGAATTTCAGCTTCATCCGGTGTTCTTTCCCTGAAAACAGAACCAGCACAACTATCTAGGTAATCTCTGGAGGCATCAATTAGTCCATTATAAAAGATATCAAGTATTTCATTTTTCTTAAGAGGATGATCAGGCAAAGCATTAAGTAATTGGATAAGCCTCCCCCAAGCTTGTGGGAGACTCTCTTCTTCAATTTGCACGAAATTATATATATCCCTTAAAGCAGCTTGTTTCTTATGAGCAGGGAAATATTTAGCAGAGAAGTAATAAATCATATTCTCGAGACTACGCACACAACTAGGATCAAGAGAATTAAACCATATCTTAGCATCACCCTTTAATGAGAATGGAAATATTTTAAGAATATAAAAGTAACGAGTTCTCTCATCTTTAGTGAACAGGGTAGCTATATCATTCAATTTAGTAAGATGTGCCACAACAGTTTTAGATTCATAACCATGAAAAGGATCAGATTCAACCAAAGTAATTATATCAGGATCAACAGAGAATTCATAATCCTTATCAGTAACAAAGATAGGTGAAGTAGCAAAAGCAGGGTCAGGTTTCATGCATCATTTAGAGATTGATTACTCCATTTAGCTAGTAATTTTTTAAGTTCAGTTCTATTTCTGCAAGCTAAAATAGCTAAAGAAGCATCTTGATCAAAAACATAACCCTTAGGAATGGCAAGTGGTTCTGCATCATCACTTTCATCAGTATCATCAGATTCAATATTTTCAATTTCTCTAGCCGTAGAAAGTTGTTCATCAAGAAAATCACTAAGTGGCATAGTAGTATCAGGCATAGAGGTAGTTTCATCATAAGTATCATGCATAGCAGAAGCAGCATCATCAATAACATGCGACATATCGGAACGAATAGCAGAAGCAGGTGTAGGTGTCACAAACTTACTCATAACAGAAGGTGAATCAAGTGCAGAGCTAGATGGCAGTTCCTTACCTCCCCTCGTAGTTGAGGGATAGATCTTGGTTTTTGGATCTCTCAAGTTCTTCATAATGATAAGCAGATATATATCCCAAATGACTCAAAGAATAGAGCTATGCTCCCCGGCAATGGAGCCAGAAAATAGTCTTGATAACCCACAAGTATAGGGGATCGCAATAGTTTTCGAGGGTAGAGTATTCAACCCAAATTTATTGATTCGACACAAGGGGAGCCAAAGAATATTCTAAGTATTAGCAGCTGAGTTGTCAATTCAACCACACCTGGAAACTTAATATCTGCGGCAAAGTGTTTAGTAGCAAAGTAATATGATAGTGGTAATAACGGTAGCAAAAGGTAATAGTAGTAAAAGTAATGTTTTTGGTATTTCGTAGTGATGATAGCAATAGCAACGGAAAAGTAAATAAGCGAAGAACATTATATGGAAAGCTCGTAGGCAATGGATCGGTGACGGAGAATTATGCCGAATGCGGTTCATCATGTAACAATCATAACCTAGGGTGACACAGAAGTAGCTCCAGTTCATCAATGTAATGTAGGCATGTATTCTGAATATAGTCATACGTGCTTATGGAAAAGAACTTGCATGACATCTTTTGTCCTACCCTCCCGTGGCAGCGGGGTCCTTACAGAAACTAAGTGATATTAAGGCCTCCTTTTAATAGAGTACCGGAACAAAGCATTAACACATAGTGAATACATGAACTCCTCAAACTACGGTCATCACCGGTAAGTATCCCGATTATTGTCACTTCGGGGTTAACGGATCATAACACATAATAGGTGACTAAAGACTTGCAAGATAGGATCAAGAACACTCATATATTGATGAAAACATAATAGGTTCAGATCTGAAATCATGGCACTCGGGCCCTAGTGACAAGCATTAAGCATAGCAAAGTCATAGCAACATCAATCTCAGAACATAGTGGACACTAGGGATCAAACCATAACAAAACTAACTCGATTACATGATAGATCCCATCCAACCCATCACCGTCCAGCAAGCCTATGATGGAATTACTCACGCACGGCGGTGAGCATCATGAAATTGGTGATCGAGGATGGTTGATGATGACGATGGCGATGGATTCCCCTCTTCGGAGCCCCGAACAGACTCCAGACCAGCCCTCCCGAGAGGTTTTAGGGCTTGGCGGCGGCCCCGTATCGTAAAACGCGATGATTTCTTCTCCTTGATTTTTTTTCTCCTCGAAACTCAATATATGGAGGTGGGGTTGGAGTAGGAGAGGCAACAGGGGGCCCACGAGGTAGGGGGGCGCGCCCTAGGAGGGCAGGCGCGCCCCCCACCCTCGTGGAGAGACGGTGGGCCCCCTGGCCTTCATCTTTGGCAGGTATTTTTCTTATTTTCTGAAAAGTGGTTCCGTGAAGTTTCAGGTCATTCCGAGAACGTTTGCTCCTGCACATAAATAACACCATGGTAATTCTGCCGAAAACAGCGTTAGTCCCGGTTAGTTCCATTCAAATCATGCAAGTTAGAGTCCAAAACAAGGGCAAAAGTGTTTGGAAAAGTAGATACGTTGGAGATGTATCAGCTACCTCCACAGCTGCTGTAAGCCCTTCCTTCCTTCCTGTGTAGATCCATTAGGGTTCATACGGGTTCATATCGCTCTCCTCGTGTTCTTCATCGGTCCATAGATAGCAGAGCTCGATCTTGACATGTTCCGCACAGTAGCTATGGTACTCCTTATCTCGGCCATTTAAACCAAACCTTAAATACCTAATAACTTGATCTGGAAATTTTGTGAATTACTTCGGGACCAAACCTTTTTAAGTCTAAATATTTTTCCTTTTCCCAACTTACGCTAGATCCAAAATAATCTTGTGAAACCTGTTTTACCTTACTTAATCGTTCTTGCCTTAGATCTGTATCTTCCTCATCCGCATAGGCGGTTTACCCTTGTAGAGAGTAATCTATTATATACCATTAGTCCCCTTGTAAACCGGCAATCCCTTTATCTCCGTTGTCATACTTCGGTTTAATAATATGTGTATACCTCTATTTCTGCTTACCGCTTTGTCATTCATAATTGTATCAGCCTCTGGTTTACCAATTTCACATACTTGGATTCCTTTGTCCTGTTGTACCTTATGCATCACCATGAATGAATTGTAAACCAGCATTTCTTTCCAGCTTTTCACTCGCAATGGCCAAGCAGTTTTATTCCTGCAACTGGGTTCCCTCCCGGGTTACAGAGGAGCAACTGAATGGAATGGTCAAGATTGGTACCTTACCAAAGAAAAATGAAATCCGGTGGCGAGTTCCTGGGCCCGAGAATCCTCCTACTCCCAAGCAAGGTGAAGTAGTGGTGTTTGTTGATCACATAGGCCATGGCTTTAAACCGCCCGGATCGAAGTTTTTTCGAGATGTACTAGCCAGCTTTCAGCTCCACCCTCAAGATATTGGACCCAACTCGGTATCCAATATATGCAACTTTCAAGCCTTTTGTGAAGCGTACCTTCAAGAAGAACCAACTGTCGAGTTGTTCCGGGATTTCTTTCATTTAAACCGTCGTACTAAGTTTGTAGATGGACCCAATACTGAACTTGGCGGTGTCTCAATTCAAAAAAGGAAAGAGGTTGAGTTTCGTCATGCCAAACTTCAGAGTCACCCAAAAGAGTGGAATCAAACTTGGTTCTATTGCAGAGACACCTCTCCTGAAGATGAGAACCCCCTGCCGGGTTATCGTGCTCACCGGCTTGCTAATACTCATCCGCTTTCGCAGCGACTAAGTGCCCAGGAATGGGCCTTGTACGCACCTCAACTTGCCAAGCTCAGAGCCTTTATGGCCAATGGTTTAACAGGTGTAGACTTCGTCCGTTGCTGGATATCCTGGAGTATCTTGTTGTTAAGTCGCCGGTCTAGCTTAATGTGGGAGTATACTGGTGAAGTAGAAGACTCCCAATGTCATATCAATATTCAGCTAACAGATGAAGAAGTCACTGAGTCTGCCAAGAAAATGTTGAATGAATCGAAAGTTGTCTGCCGCCAAACCGGATTAAACCCCTTTTACACGCAAAACAAACCGCCTGCTGTAAGTATTGTTCTTCCGCTTTACACTTGATATCTTTGGACTGTACAATCTTTAAATACCCTCTGCTTATTTTTAAACAGGGTGATGATCCATTCTGGAAAAACAAACCTCAAGAGAAAGCAGTGAAGCCTTCTCGTCCTAAGACGAAAGCCGTCAAGAAGACCACAAAGAGAAAAGCACCTAAACCCATCGATTTCAAGCTTGATGACGATCCGGATGAACCGGAAGCAGAGGTAGAACTTGATTCACTTGGTTCACTTTTCATGCATCTCATTGACAATGATACTTATCAGGAGGACGTTGAGGCATCCAACCCGACGATGCAGAGGTAATTATCCTTTCCTCCGGTTCAGATCCTCTGCCAACACAAAAAATCTGTCAAGCAGTCCAGAAAGTAAGCTTTTCTCACCCTCTTGCTCACTTGGATCCAACATTTATTTTGAAGAAGCAACAGCACAAGGCTCGCCGCACAACCCGACACAGCAGCCAAAAGGTTACTTCGGCCGGTTTACCGGACACCCTGGTTCGAAAACGCTGATCTGAGGTCTCACCCACTTCGGACACTTCTTATCCCAAGGCAGGCTATTTCCGAAAACCTCTTAATCCGTCTGATTCGAATTATCAGGCGACACCTCCTTCATCCTCTGGCGAGTCAACAGCGACCCAACCCCCTCCTCTCAAAACCATGGTTGGGTAAGTATTTCAACCCTATATTTTGATGTTTCACACTTTATATGCTATGCTAACCTTTGCATATTGTTTTGTTTTAGCGCCAAAGCCAGACCCAGTAAAAAGGCTCGGGTGAATAATCCGCCCGAAGACCATGTGGTTATTGAACCGGAGCAAACTGCAGAACCGGAGGGTCCAAATACTGAGGCCACATTTGATGAACCACCCCCTCAAGATCATAATACTGATGAACAAGCAGAAGTTGATACTGCTGTGCCAGATGATGGACCGGCAAATCCAATCCGGACTGATGACAGACCTTCTAGTCCAGTGAGAACTACTGACATTCCAGCAACTCCAGAAAAGGCTGCTGGAGACAAAGAAGGCGAGGTTATCATTACTGGTATTGGTCACACCTCTCCTGGCCATCCTGTTATTTTGGCGAAACATAGTGCCAAGGAAGAGCGTGTTGCTATGGAGAAAGGCAAATGGAGCACCGATTTATCCAGCTATGCCCATCTTAGTGCTTAAGAACTCCACTCTGGTTTTCTAAACCGTCTGCGCTCAAACCGTGACTATGAAGCCGGTTTGGTGAATCTGATGAAGAAGCGCTATGAGGTATTTTCATCACTTTTCCTTTCGTAAATCCAATTTGTAAATACCAACTCAAGTAGCCCCCAAGGGCCGGTTTATGATAGCAATCATAAATTGGTACTTTGTAATATCTCAACCCTTGCATGCTTATCCTCCATATGTCAGGTGATCCTTTAAAATAAACCGGTACTTTATCATTGTATTCCTGTAGTTTTCATCTGTGTAGTCCCCAAGGGTCGGTTTATCTTTCCAAGGTGAACCGGGATTTTAACCAATGCTCTGATTTGAACAAATGTACATTAGCCCCCAAGTGTCGAGGATAATGCTTGCATTGTACTTGAGACTTTGCAAAAAAAATTGATGATAGAGCAAATAGGCATTACCCCCAAGTACAAAGTGCATAACTTGTTATACGCTTGGTACTTCAAATATACATAGCCCATTGATGATATATCTTGCCTTTGTAGGACGAGCTGAATAAGAAGGATGCTCAAACCGCTGACCTTCAGGAGAACATTAAATCTCAGAAAGCGGAGGCTTCCAAGGCCAAGGAAGAGTTGACAAATGCCTTAGCAGCCATAGAGAAGCCGAAAGAAACCGTTAACAAAGAGTGTGCAGATTGGGAGACAGAGAAGGCCAGTTTAACAAAGAAGGCCGAAGACGCAGAAGCAGCCCTAAAGCCGGCGGTTGAAGAACTGACCGGCTTAAAACGGTAGATTAATGACATGATCTCTACTGTATTTGGTGAGTATCCTCATATGAAGTTTTTCCGATTCATAATGTCTTATCAATAACCGGTTTATTGATGCTTTACCATGACAGGAACCCGCATCACTCATCTGGGTGCCGACATGCGGATGAAGCTTAAAGCGCCTATACTTTGATAGAACAGCTGTATTCTGGATCCCAGCGAGCAATTTGCACTGCAGCTTATAACAAGCCTCCTCCAACGCTGATAAAAGAGACCATCAAAAAGCTGGCCATGTTGCTTGCCCGGTTGGATGAGTTGAAGAGATCAGCCACAAGGTCAGGTGCTCTGACCGCGCTAATCCGGGCCAAGGCGTGGATTCCAGATCTTGAACCGGCAGATATCGACCAAGGCTACTGTTACGCCCTCGATGCGGCTATATCTCCCACATGTCGAAGCACGACTTAGAGGCATAACCGCATTGAAAGCAATGTCGCAAGTGAGGTAATCTTCACACAACCCATGTAATACATAAGGGAAAGAGATACATAGTTGGCTTACAATCGCCACTTCACACAATTACATGAACAAAGCATTACATCAACCAGATACAATCAAGGTCCGACTACGGAACCAAAATAAAAGAAGACTACCCCGAAAGCTATACAGATCCCCAATCGACCCCAATTGGGCTCCACTACTGATCAACTAGAAACGAAACAAGACAAAGGACAAGGTCTTCATCGAGCTCCTCCGTGAGCTTGGTTGCATCATCTACACGGTTCAACGGCACTTGCAAGATGGTTTTGGAAGTATCTGTGAGTCATGGGGACTCAGCAATCTCGCACCCTCGCGATCAAGACTATTTAAGCTTATAGGAAAGGTAAAAGGTATGAGGTGGAGCTGCAGCAAGCGACTAGCATATATGGTGGCTAACATATTCGCAAAAGAGAGTGAGAAGAGAAGGCAAAAGCACGGTCAGACAACTATGATCAAGAAGTGATCCTAGAATAACCTACGTCAAGCATTACTCCAACACCGTGTTCACTTCCCGGACTCCACCGAGAAGAGACCATCACGGTTACACACGCGGTTGATGTATTTTAATTAAGGTCAACTTCACGTTTTCTACAACCGGACATTAACAAATTCCCATCTGCCCATAACCGCGGGCACGACTTTCGAAAGTTCAAATCCCTGCAGGGGTGTCCCAACTTAGCCCATCACAAGCTCTCACGGTCAATGAAGGATATTCCTTCTAGCGGGAAGACCTGATCAAGCTCGGAATCCCGGTTACAATACATTTCGACAGGTAAAACAAGACCAGCAAGACCACCCGATGCGCTGACATCCTGATAGGAGCTGCACATATCTCGTTCTCAGAGCAACACCAGATGAGCGCTCCGTACAACTAAAACTAGCCCTCAAGTTTCCCCGAGGTGGCGCTGCAAAGGAATCTAGTTCGGACCAACACTTAGACAAGCACTGGCCCGGGGGGGGTTAAAATAAAGATGACCCTCGGGATGCGCGACTCCCAAGGGAAAAAGGCTAGGTGGCGAATGGTAAAACCAAGCTTGGGCCTTGCTGGAGGAGTTTTATTCAAGGTGAACTGTCAAGGGGTTCCCATTATAACCCAACCGCGTAAGGAACGCAAAATCCGGGAACATAACACCGATATGACAGAAACTAGGGCAGCAAGAGTGGAACAAAACACCAGGCATAAGGTCGAGCCTTCCACCCTTTACCAAGTATATAGATGCATTAATTAAATAAGAGATATTGTGATATCCCAACAAAATATCCATGTTCCAACGTGGAACAAGCTCCAATCTTCACCTGCAACTAACAACGCTATAAGAGGGGCTGAGCAAAGCGGTAACATAGCCAAACAACGGTTTGCTAGGACAAGGTGGGTTAGAGGCTTGGCTTAACAATATGGGAGGCATGATAAGCAAGTGGTAGGTATCGCAGCATAGGCATAGCAAAAGAGCGAGCAACTAGCAAGCAAAGATAGAAGTGATTTCGAGGGTATGGTCATCTTGCCTGAAATCCCGCAAGGAAGAAGAACGAGTCCATGAAGAAGACAAACGGACGTAGTCGAACGGATCCTCACAAACGCGACATTACCGGAATGAAGAAGTACACCGGAAAGAAAGCAAACAACATAGTAAACAATCATCACATGGACATGGCATGATGCACAACCAAGTATGATGCATGTCCGGTTTAATGATACATGGCATGGCAAGATGCACAAACAATCCTACAAATTAAATGGAGCTCAATATGCAACGGAGTTGCATATTGAAGAAAACACCACATGACTTATTTAGTTCTCTCTCGTTTATGTACCCAACAAGATTAAATGTTGATTAACATGGCAAGAGGGTGAAGCATAATAAAACTACCTAACTAGGCAAGTTTAAATGAGGCCGGAAGCAACGAACAACAATTCCGGTAAATCCCCATATGCATATATTAGGTTTGGTACTGTTCTGTCCTAAACTATATTTTAGAGTTGTTAAACATGCAAAGTAAGGCTACCATGTTAAACTAGGCGTTTTTCTACCCCATTTACATATAAAGATTATTTAAAACCGAGCTACGGTTATTAAGTTATGAAATAAACTATTTTAACATGTCATTGGGCAAATTTAAACAAACAGCCATTTTAAACATTTCAAAGATGCATGAAAGTTGGATATAATTAACCTACACATAATTCTAAGCATTTTTCCTATATAATTCATTTTAATCCAGTGCACCAATTGTGAGTTATTATATGCTTGTTGTCTAGGGGGTTTCCTGCAAAAATGTTGTCTCTGGAATAAAGAACAAAATCGCAGAACAGGGAAAAAAATACATCAGGCCGAAATTGGAGGCTGGTCCAACAGAGTAGAGGGGCTAGAGGGCCTCCTCACCCAGCGGTCAGCTCGGGCTAGGCCGAGTGAGGAAGAGATGGGTCGGCCCAGGGGATGGAGTTGACCGATCCACGCTGGGACGGGGTCAAACAGGCGAGCGAGGCAGCGGTTGTGGGTGCGTCCTTCTGTTCGACAGGAAGCAGGAGCAGACGCGGAAGCAGAGCAGCGACAGGTTTGGAGCAACAGCTACGCAGGGACATGCAGACGGCACAGGTGGGCTCCGGCGAGGATGCCGGTGGCCGGGGACGAGGCCCAACCGGCGGGATCCGGCCAGGAACGCAAGGTCGCGGAGGAGGCCGGCGACTTGGCATCCATGGAGGCTCCGGAAGAAGTAGATGTGACGACGAGGGACTCGGTGCGGGGTCGTGGGGCTCCGGCCGCAGAGGCGCGTCCATGGCGAGACCGGGGTGCGGACGGCGCGGAGACAACCAGATCCGGGCGGCGCCGCTCCCAGCAAGGAACTTGGTGGCGGCGGGGTCTCGATGATGGGAACGGCGCAGATGAGGTCGCTGGCTGAGGGGCTCCTGCTGTTGACGACCCAAGACAGAGGGAGTGCTCAGCGAAGAGAAGAAACAGGGGAAGGAATGGAAAGGAAAAGGAGGAGCGCTCATCTCTCTAACTAAAGGTTCGGTCGCCGGCAGCAGACGGGAATGGCGGCTCCATGGGGCTCGGTGACGAGCTCGCCTCGATCTGGATCGGAGCAAGCTGCGGGGCACGGGCGTTGGGGAAAACTGGGGCGCAAGAGTGGCTGTTGGATCAATGATCTCACGGTCAAGGATGGTGGAGGCTGCAGGATTGGATGCATGGTGGGTGCGAGCTGGCGGCGGGAGGATCCCGAGGTGGATCTGGTCTGGCGGCGGGGTGGAGGGATTTTAGGGAGTTGGTCTAGGGTTTGTCCAAATAGGCATGTGGGTGGACTATTTATATAGGGAAAGGAGAGAGTTTGGACCTTCCGATCGAAAACACACGGACGAGAATAAATAGTCTAGGGAGTCCAATAAATAAAATGATGATATTTTGTAGATGTTTGGGGATGTTCCGGACCCAGCGGTAATGACTGTCCGGGTCGGGTTCGGGACAATTCTCGGACGCGCGCGAGAGGTTCGATGCACTATGTAGAGAGGGTTTCGGGGCCTAGTGGTTGATAGGCGATTGACGAGAGAGCCTAGGTTAGGCCTGGCGGTAGGTAGTGAGCTGTGTAGACGGTCTCGAGCTGAGAGAAGAGAAGAGAGGGAGGCCCGACGACTGTTTCCGGAGACCGAAAACGTCCAACGATTTGACCGACTATATTGCCGCTATAGTTTAACGGTTGGGCTATCAAACGAACTCCGAATGCGTTGAAACTTGACAGGCGGTCTAGCTACACTAAAATAAGACCACACATCAACTCTCATCCCATTCCGAGAACATTTTCCGGCCACTTATAAAATACTATTTCGGACATGCCGCGGGCGCGTGCAAGTGTGGTTGGGCTCAGAACGGACAACAGAGAGAACTCAGAGAACCCGGACGAATGCAAGTTTTAAAACATGATGATGCAATGCACATGATGACATGATAAGATGCAACACACAAGAAAATGACATGGCAACAACATCGAATAACAGGAAGACACCTGACACAACGGTCTCGGGGCGTTACAACACTCCACCACTACGAGAGGATCTCGTCCCGAGATCTAGAATGGCAGCAGAGGAAAAACGACAAATAAAAAAAGGAGAGGTAAAGCTAAGTTGCTTCTTTGACAAACGAGTGAACCATGAACCTTGAGAGGTAGACCCATTTGAGAAAAGAATACAACGGAGATGAACGAAGTTGAAAACACTCCGTTAGAAAAGAGGAACAATGAAGAACAACTTCGGTCAGCACTCTGGTTAGAAGAGGAATGATAGACATAACACTCCGGTTAAACCAGATAGCGAAGGGAAAAGAATGATATAATTTGGACAGCACTCCGACTGTAAATGGAAGGGTTTGAACATGAATTTGACAAGATGAGGGGATACTTGATGAAAACAACAATGCACTGCCTTCGGAACTATTGAAAGAATGGCACAATGGGTAAGAACGATTTCAGACGGCAGTCCGGTTGAGAAGGGAGGCAAAACTTGACAGGATGGGAAGAACTCGAAAAGCAGGCACGACACTCCTGTTAAAAGGATAAGGACGAAAAGAACACGATCCTAACAAAACAAGAAGATGGGTTGCAGAGAGCAACATCACAATGCCTCCGGAAAAAAGGGAAAACAAGATCTTGAGAGAGCACGGTTACAACAAATGCTAGAACGGAGTTGTTGGAAAACCAACAACGAAAAGAATAAGCTTGATATGGTCTTATGGAATACATCTCAAATTATGAGGTGACAACCTGCCACTCACGGGAAAAAGAATTGGATTGATATGAACAAGGAGATGAGAAAATATTTCACCGGGATGATAAATGAAGAACTTGGGTCATTTATGAGCACCATAAATAGCAACAATCCTTAGGGCTTGAGGTGAAAAAAATAGCCCAAGATAACTCCAATGAAGAGATTGATGGATTTAAGATACCCCATTCTTAACAACCTGTGAATCATGAAACATGAACTCAAATTATCAAGAATGACATAATACCACCTCCAATGATACGATAGAAAGAATTGCACTCCGGATTGCAAGATGGAGAATGCTTGAGCTCCTTTGAAAAGAATCTCAATGAACACTTCGAGAAGGAATTAAATCCTTGATGAACCATCATGGAGAACCTTCATGAAGAACTCCGGTAACAAAAGAATGATCAAACGGAAGGAAAGAGAAGTTGAAAACACAAGGTGAATCCTTGTAATGATTTAGATGGATCTTCACGACGAGATAATGCAGAAAATCTAGGAACTCTGGAAAAGAAAGATGAAGCATCTCGAACTGAGAATGTGATATGATGAACCTCCGGAATAAAGAATTAATCACTTGGAAGAAACAAGAGTAAGAATTACATTATGCATATCCCTCATCACTTAAATTGATGACAAGCAACGGAATTGGCATACCACTTATTCTCGTAGAAAGGATTAAGATAGATATAGCGTCAAACTTGGGAAGGTCTTCAACGAACCACCGGTAGAATTAAAATAACGAATAAATTCATAAGGAAAAGAAATCTTGAGCGAACCACCGTAAGAATTAAAATGAACAAAGAGAAGATAAAGAAAACACCGGGAAGAATTAGCAAATGAATGAAGATGCTTGAGAGAATTTATATATGAGAGAACGAAGAGATCATGCACTGATTAGGGGATATTTGATCGATGCACCGGTAAGATTGGAGAATGATAACTGAAAGCTGAGAATGAATAAACCTGAACTGATCGACTCCGGATAACAAACTGAGAACACTCTTGAATTGCTCCGGAGGATGAAAAGAATTCTCACTATCAAAAACAATTATGAGAGGATGGCCTCGAACTAGAACCACGAATCTCTGAGAGGACGGATAAGATATGGAGGAAAAATTCTTCTTCGGTCTTTAAAATTTGAGAATGGCGACGAGAAACACCACCAAGAATTGTTGAGGCACTCCGGAATGGAAATTAGAAAGGTTGAGCCAGCGATGGAAAGAATGTGAAAGATCTTGGAGAAGGCATTTGACTGATGAAAAATTCATTCTTACGTCAAACTTTGAAAGAATTTGATGGTAGATTCGGGAAAATAGAAGAGTCAGGTAAGATCCTGGAAAAAGCCCTGTGGGTTAGGGCCCACTCAAAAGAAACACTGTTGAACGATTTAAAAGAGAGAATGCACCGGTTAAATTAAAAGGCTTGAATGAGATAAAAACCTCGAGATATCTTCATCACTCTGGGAACAATTGAATAGCGAGAATTGGAATGATAATAAGGTGCACCGGCATGGAAAACATTTGAAACGAGTTAAAGGATATGAGCAACAACAAAAGCTTGAATTGAATCCACCGGAGAAGAAAATGAGTGACGAGAGACGAACTTGAAGCTTCGTTAGCATTTTCCTGAGAATCAACGGATAAGGACATTGACGGAAAATAATGGAGAGAGTTCCCATCAATAAAAGGATACTTGAATAAGAAATTTGAGTCCTTGAAGAAAAAGGGGAGGGAGGGTGGGAAAACAAAGGCAACTTGGAGATGGATGAAACAAACAACATTGAGAAGAACTGATAATTGCTCTTGCGAATGTTGACGTGATCGGATCCACTTGAAGAGAGACACACCGGTAGAACAAGATTGGCATAACAACCTTGATTATCGAGAAGGATTAGTATTCACATCGGAGTATGAGAACACCATTTGGGGAAGGTATGGAATCAACACTTGACATTGAAGCAACTCGAATACCACAACTCCAAACAAAAACAAAGGATTGGCTTGCAGAATAAGCCGGAACAAACATATGATAGAAATTTCGTCCGACGTTTTCGTGGTGGAGCCTACATGGGCTCGATCGTACAGCACCATCATGTACAAGGCAGTGCACATGACATACGAAGCGTCCCCGAGTCGGCATAGCCAAGGACTCTTTAAGACACAATGAGACCACTGTAAAACCAACCGTGGATAGGCGGACCACTAGACGTCGAACCCCAATTTCATAACATACATCTGACGGAAAGATATCCTAAGAGCTACTTGAATTCCCACTTATAAACTCCCGAAATTTTCCGGTTATGCAATCAGGTGTTGGGGATACAGGGGAAGCATAATATCTCACCCAAAACTAGCAAATCCTACATCCAGCTGTATCCATCCTTCAACACATAACCAAGAAACCTTCGGAAATCGTCTACATCAACCTTCGAAAAGCATCCTTTATACAAGTTATGGCAATACTCCCAAACTCCCGCCCCAGTACTGGGTGGCGTCGAGGTTATCTCACCAACAACTACATAAGAGATTTTCAATGTCGGTGAAACTAATCTCAGGTATTCCAGAACTGCAACGATAAAATTGTGATGACAACACCATGGAGCTCAACTCCCCGGGACACTGCCACAACCCCTAAATAACAGGAGGCACCAACAACTATATTCTCATCACAAAACCATCGGAACGATTCCAAGATACCCGCGTGATCCTAAATTATTTTTAGTGAAATTTGAGAAGAGAAGAGTCAAAACTCTACGTCAGGATGTCTCACCAGAGCGACGAAGGGACTGAGGAGTAAAAAGAAGTCCTAACTCTCCGATATATATAATTCCTAAATGACTCAAAACATTTTTCTAGACTCAATAAAGCAAGCGATTCCATCAAGCAGGGGGCTCCTAAGTCGGGGAAGGCTCTGATTACCAACTTGTTACGCCCTCGATGCGGCTATATCTCCCACGTGTCGAAGCACGACTTAGAGGCATAACCACATTGAAAGCAATGTCGCAAGTGAGGTAATCTTCACACAACCCATGTAATACATAAGGGAAAGAGATACATAGTTGGCTTACAATCACCACTTCACACAATTACATGAACAAAGCATTACATCAACCAGATACAATCAAGGTCCGACTACGAAACCAAAATAAAAGAAGACTACCCCAAAAGCTACACAGATCCCCGATTGACCCCAACTGGGCTCCACTACTGATCAACTAGAAACGAAACAAGACAAAGGACAAGGTCTTCAGCGAGCTCCTCCGTGAGCTCGGTTGCGTCATCCGCACGGTTCAACGGCACCTGCAAGCTGGTTTTGGAAGTATCTGTGACTCACGGGGACTCACCAATCTCGCACCCTCGCGATCAAGACTATTTAAGCTTATAGGAAAGGTAAAAGGTATGAGGTGGAGCTGCAGCATGCGACTAGCATATATGGTGGCTAACATATTCGCAAAAGAGAGCGAGAAGAGAAGGCAAAAGCACGGTCGAACAACTATGATCAAGAAGTGATCCTAGAACAACCTACGTCAAGCATTACTCCAACACCGTGTTCACTTCCCGGACTCCGCCGAGAAGAGACCATCACGGTTACAAATGCGGTTGATGTATTTTAATTAAGGTCAACTTCAGGTTTTCTACAACCGGACATTAACAAATTCCCATCTGCCCATAACCACGGGCACGGCTTTCGAAAGTTCAAATCCCTGCAGGGGTGTCCCAAC
Source organism: Triticum aestivum (assembly GCF_018294505.1). Taxonomy (NCBI): domain Eukaryota; kingdom Viridiplantae; phylum Streptophyta; class Magnoliopsida; order Poales; family Poaceae; genus Triticum; species Triticum aestivum. The sequence continues at coordinate 216,059,878 of NC_057797.1, forward strand.
TTAGCCCATCACAAGCTCTCACGGTCAACGAAGGATATTCCTTCTAGCGGGAAGACCTGATCAGGCTCGGAATCCCGGTTACAAGACATTTCGACAGGTAAAACAAGACCAGCAAGACCGCCCCATGCGCCGACATCCTGATAGGAGCTGCACATATCTCGTTCTCAGGGCAACACCGGATGAGCGCTCCATACAACTAAAACCAGCCCTCAAGTTTCCCCGAGGTGGCGCTGCAAAGGACTCTAGTTCGGACCAACACTTAGACAAGCACTGGCCCGGGGGGGGGGGTTAAAATAAAGATGACCCTCGGGATGCGCGACTCCCAAGGGAAAAAGGCTAGGTGGCGAATGGTAAAACCAAGCTTGGGCCTTGCTGGAGGAGTTTTATTCAAGGTGAACTGTCAAGGGGTTCCCATTATAACCCAACCGCGTAAGGAACGCAAAATCCGGGAACATAACACCGATATGACAGAAACTAGGGCAGCAAGAGTGGAACAAAACACCAGGCATAAGGCCGAGCCTTCCACCCTTTACCAAGTATATAGATGCATTAATTAAATAAGAGATATTGTGATATCCCAACAAAATATCCATGTTCCAATGTGGAACAAGCTCCAATCTTCACCTGCAACTAACAACGCTATAAGAGGGGCTGAGCAAAGCGGTAACATAGCCAAACAACGGTTTGCTAGGACAAGGTGGGTTAGAGGCTTGGCTTAACAATATGGGAGGCATGATAAGCAAGTGGTAGGTATCGCAACATAGGCATAGCAAAAGAGCGAGCAACTAGCAAGCAAAGATAGAAGTGATTTCGAGGGTATGGTCATCTTGCCTGAAATCCCGCAAGCAAGAAGAACGAGTCCATGAAGAAGACAAACGGACGTAGTCGAACGGATCCTCACAAACGCGACGTTACCGGAATGAAGAAGTACACCGGAAAGAAAGCAAACAACATAGTAAACAATCATCACATGGACATGGCATGATGCACAACCAAGTATGATGCATGTCCGGTTTAATGATACATGGCATGGCAAGATGCACAAACAATCCTACAAATTAAATGGAGCTCAATATGCAACGGAGTTGCATATTGAAGAAAACACCACATGACTTATTTAGTTCTCTCTCGTTTATGTACCCAACAAGATTAAATGTTGATTAACATGGCAAGAGGGTGAAGCATAATAAAACTACCTAACTAGGCAAGTTTAAATGAGGCCGGAAGCAACGAACAACAATTCCGGTAAATCCCCATATGCATATATTAGGTTTGGTATTGCTCTGCCCTAAACCATATTTTAGAGTTGTTAAACATGCAAAGTAAGGCTACCATGTTAAACTAGGCATTTTTCTACCCATTTACATATAAAGATTATTTAAAACCGAGCTACGGTTATTAAGTTATGAAATAAACTATTTTAACATGTCATTGGGCAAATTTAAACAAACAGCCATTTTAAACATTTCAAACATGCATGAAAGTTGGATATAATTAACCTACACATAATTCTAAGCATTTTCCCTATATAATTCATTTTAATCCGATGCACCAATTGTGAGTTATTATATGCATGTTGTCTAGGGGGTTTCCTGCAAAACTGATGTCTCTGGAATAAGAACAAAATCGCAGAACAGGGAAAAAATACATCGGGTCGAAATTGGAGGCTGGCCCAACAAAGCAGAGGGGCTAGAGGGGCTCCTCACCCAGCGGTCAGCTCGGGCTGGGCCGAGTGAGGAAGAGATGGGTCGGCCCAGGGGATGGAGTTGACCGATCCACGCTGGGACGGGGTCAAACAGGCGAGCGAGGCAACGGTTGCGGGTGTGTCCTTCTGTTCGACAGGAAGCAGGAGCAGACGCGGAAGCAGAGCAGCGACAGGTTTGGAGCAACGGCTACGCAGGGACATGCGAACGGCGCAGGTGGGCTCCGATGAGGCTGCCAGTGGCCGGGGACGAAGCCCAACCGGCGGGATTCGGCCAGGAACGCAAGGTCGCGGAGGAGGCCGGCGACTTGGCATCCATGGAGGCTCCGGAAGAAGTAGAGGCGACGGCGAGGGACTCGGTGCGGGGTCATGGGGCTCCGGCCGCAGGGAGGCGCGTCCATGGCGAGACCGGGGTGCGGACGGCGCGGAGACAGCCAGATCCGGGCGCCGCCGCTCCCGGCAAGGAACTTGGCGGCGGCGGGGTATCGCTGATGGGAACGGCACAGATGAGGTCATTGGCTGCGGGGCTCCTCCTGTTGACGACCCAAGACAGAGGGAGTGCTCAGCGGAGAGAAGAAACAGGGGAAGGAATGGAAAGGAAAAGGAGGAGCGCTCATCTCTCTAACTGAAGGTTCGGTCGCCGGCGGCAGACGGGAACGGCGGCTCCATGGGGCTCGGGGACGAGCTCGTCTCGATCTGGATCGGAGCCAGCTGCGGGGCACGGGCGTTGGGGAAAACTGGGGCGCAAGAGTGGCTGTTGGATCAATGATCTGATGGCCAGGGATGGTGGAGGCTGCAGGATTGGATGCATGGTGGGTGCGAGCTGGCGGCGGGAGGATCCCAAGGTGGATCTGGTCTGGCGGCGGGGTGGAGGGATTTTTGGGAGTTGGTCTAGGGTTTGTCCAAATAGGCATGTGGGTGGACTATTTATATAGGGAAAGGAGAGAGTTTGGACCTTCCGATCGAAAACACACGGACGGGAATAAATAGTCTAGGGAGTCCAATAAATAAAACGATGATATTTTGTAGATGTTTGGGGATGTTCCGGACCCAGCGGTAATGACGGTCCGGGTCGGGTTCGGGACAATTTTCGGACGCGTGCGAGAGGTTCAATGCACTGTGCAGAGAGGGTTTTGGGGCCTGGTGGTTGATAGCGGACTGACGAGAGAGCCTAGGTTAGGCCTGGCGGTAGGTAGTGAGTTGTGTAGATGGTCTCGAGCTGAGAGAAGAGAAGAGAGGGAGGCCCTGCGACTGTTTCCGGAGACCGAAAACGTCCGACGATTTGACCGACTATATTGCCGCTATAGTTTAACGGTTGGGCTATCAAACGAACTCCGAATGCGATGAAACTTGACAGGCGGTCTAGCTACACTAAAATAAGACCACACATCAACTCTCATCCCATTCCGAGAACATTTTTCGGCCACTTATAAAATACTATTTCGGACATGCCGCGGGCGCATGCAAGTGTGGTTGGGCTTAGAACGGACAACAGAGAGAACTCGGAGAACCCGGACGAATGCAAGTTTTAAAACATGATGAGGCAATGCACATGATGACATGATAAGATGCAACACGCAAGCAAATGACATGGCAACAACAGCGAATAACAGGAAGACACCTGGCACAACGGTCTCGGGGTGTTACAGCTACCCTAGTGTGAAGGAAGATGGCACAAATTTCGACAACGATGATCTCCGAAGGCTGACAAAGGAAATGCGGCCTATAGCGAGCAAATTGGCGGATGACACAGATCTATCTCATTATCAACCGGTTTATGATGTTGAGGGGAAAAGATAGCCCGCGCCGATTCATAACGTAGAAGATCTTGTGCCGCCAATCCGTAAGCACACTTACGCTCCTGAAATTGACCCTTCCAACTTTATTCATGAAGAAACCGTTTTTCAAGCCTTAAATGGAATCGATTGGTCAACGACTGATTTCCAGCGGCTGGGTAGGGATGAGGAGAATGCGACCGCTCAACATGACCCTCAATCTTCAAGCCGTCCAGCTGAGGAATCATAAACCGGAGGCCGGTTTATGAGTTGCAGTCTGCCACTCCTATTAAAACAATTATTCAATTTGGGTTCTTTAAAGTGCCTTGTAATAGGATAGCGTGAACACTTTATCTGTCATGCCATTGAGCATGTTTGTTTCGCTTGATACTGAAAACTTGCCATGCCTTGGGGACCTATTATATGCATAGTCCATTATGGCTTTTATTTAACTTGTTCCTGCATATAAGAACTTGAAAGTGTCCTAGTGGCTTACCACTGGACGGGTAATGATGCCCAGAAAAAAATATACATAACTTGGATGGATAACCAAGATTGTAATAACCAGATATAAAATAGATGATACCTGTGATATATCTCGTTGGCTGACCAACTGTTGGTATAGTAAGGGTGAAAACACCAATCTGGAGTATTGATAACTCCTTTCCCTCTTGCCGGTTCATAGAAAAACCATACCGGGTTACGATAACCACCGGTTTGTTCATATAACGCTGGTGACATCTAGTCAAAACCAGACCGGAGCAACTTACTGCCGGTTTAGAACTGATCATGTACTAACAACTGAGCGTTGAAAGCCACACCGGGTTGTAATAAACGCCGGTTTATCAGAAAATATTCATAAATCTCTTATCAAAAGATTTTAAAACAATAAATACAAAATAAATATGAAAGGCTTTTCATGGGCTGTCAGGCCCTAAATCGAGGCTTTTCATGGGCTGCCAGGCCACTGAGTTAAACCATTTTTCAAAGCCTTTAAAGATGGACCTCAATCTTTAACCAATCACCGTTTTAACTTTGACAAGTTCAGGGTCTATGAGATTGACTTGACAAACGTTCGATGGGTCATACCAGGTTTACCTGGACGGAGTGGCTTACTTAAAGAGGCAGGATAACCCAGGGTTTTAGGTGAATACACCTGGCTTCCAAGCCTGGCTTGATAGCCTAATACAAGGGTGCAAGCTCGTTGTTCTTTGAGAAGCAAGGAGCCCCCAAGTAATATTTGAGCTATGTTCAGTGGTTACCTATGTTTGAGTTGTGCTTTATGCAACAGACTCTCTTTGGTTCCACATAATTTCCTTTTGGCTTTAAGCCTATCAAAAGGTGTAGCTATGGTGTAAATACAACCAAGCCCCCTAGTGATTTCCCTTTTTGGTCTTAAGTCGATCAAGAGGTGTAGCTATGGTTCGAATACGACCAAGCCCCCTAGTGATTTCCTTTATATCTGTGTGGCTTTATAGGCCGGGTTAATAGAACTCTGCTTTGTAAGTAGAAGCCCCCATGGAACCACACATGATGTAAAAAAGAACAAAGACCCCACTTTAGCTGAGGCTCCAGTTTATTATATAATATATACATTGTCATAAGTATGTACATAAGAAGAGCCTGTGGCTCAAGTATAGTAAGGCCGCAGAAGAGCTATATTCCACGGCCGCTTGGTCTCCTCCTCCGAGTTCCGTGAGTCTTCGTGCTCTCGAACATCGATAAGGTAGTATGATCCATTGTGCATATTTTTGCTGACCACAAAAGGTCCTTCCCAAGGTGGGGATAACTTGTGCATATCAGTTTGATCCTGGATGAGCCGGAGCACCAGATCTCCCTCTTGAAAAAGTTCTGGTCTTAACCCGATGACTGTGATAACGTCGGAGATCTTGTTGATAAATCACCGAACGTGCTGCTGCTAAATCATGCTCCTCATCTAACAGGTCCAGTGAGTCCTGGCGTGTTTTCTCATTCTCAGCTTCAACATAAGCCGCCACCCGGGGCGAGTCATGACGGATGTCACTAGGAAGAACCGCCTATGCTCCATAAACCATGAAGAATGGCGTGTAACCCGTCGATCTGTTTGGTTTGGTGTTGATACTCCATAACACATAAGGTAACTCCTCCATCCAACAACCCGGCGTCCGCTTTAAAGGAACCATAAGCCGGGGTTTGATACCTCTCAAAATTTCTTGATTTGCCCTCTCTGCTTGACCATTAGACTGGGGGTGAGCCACTGACGCTACATCAAGCCGGATGTGCTCAATTCGACAAAATTCCTCCATAGCACCTTTGGACAGATTAGTACCATTATCAGTTATAATGCTGTGTGGAAAACCAAACCGGAATATCACCTTTTTGATGAATTGAACTACCATGGCTGCATCACACTTACTGACTCGCTCTGCCTCTACCCACTTGGTAAACTTGTCAACCGCCACTAATAGGTGGGTCTTTTTGTCCTTGGATCTCTTAAAGGGTCCAACCATATCAAGCCCCCAAGATGCAAATGGCCAAGTGATTGGAATCATTCTCAACTCCTGAGCCGGAACATGAGCGCGGCGTGCAAATTTCTGACAACCGTCACACCTCTTTACTAAATCCTTAGCATCAGCATGAGCCGTGAACCAATAGAAGCCGTGATGAAAAGCCTTAGCCACCAAGGATTTTGAACCGGCGTGGTGACCACAATCTCCTTCGTGGATTTCTCGCAAAATCTCACAACCCTCTTGAGGAGACACACAACGTTGAATTGCTCCTGTGACGCTATAATGATGTAACTCCCCATTGATAATGGTCATTGACTTGGATCGCCGGATTATCTGTCGGGCCAAGGTTTCATCCTCCGGTAACTCGCCCCGGTTAATGTAAGCCAGGTACGGGACTGTCCAATCCGGTATAACATGCAAAGCTGCCACCAACTGGGCCTCCGGGTCAGGAATAGCCAACTCCTCCTCTGTTGGTATCTTGACCGAAGGATTATGAAGTACGTCGAGGAAGACATTAGGTGGCACCGGTTTATGCTGAGAGCCTAGGCGACTTAAAGCGTCCGTCGCTTCATTCTTTCACCTGTCTATATAGTCAACTTGATAACCTTTGAAATGACCAGCCACTATGTCCACCTCCCGTTGATATGCAGCCATGAGTGGATCCTTAGAATCCCAAGTGCCAGATACCAGCTGAGCCACCAGGTCCGAGTCACCGAAGCACTTAACCCGGCTTAAGTTCATCTCCTTAGCCATCCGCAGACCGTGGAGTAAGGCCTCATATTCAGCTGCATTGTTAGTACAAGGGAACATTAAGCGGAGAACATAACAAAACTTGTCACCTCGTGGGGAAGTTAATATAACTCCAGCCCCGAGCCCTCCAATTGCCTGGACCCATCAAAGTGAATAGTCCAATAAGTGTCGTCTGGCTTTTCCTCTGGTGCCTGCAATTCTGTCCAATCATTGATGAAGTCCACGAGTGCTTGAGATTTGATTGATATGCGGGGTGTATATTTGAGCCCGTGAGGTCCAAGCTCAATAGCTGATGTCTACTACACAACCTTCTTCTAGACATTGTTGGGCCTCCAAGTGCAGAGGTTTGTAGGACAGTAGCAAATTTCCCTCAAGTGGATGACCTAAGGTTTATCAATCCGTAGGAGGCATAGGATGAAGATGGTCTCTCTCAAGCAACCCTGCAACCAAATAACAAAGAGTCTCTTGTGTCCCCAACACACCCAATACAATGGTAAATTGTATAGGTGCACTAGTTCGGCGAAGAGATGGTGATACAAGTAGTATATGGATGGTAGATAAAGGTTTTTGTAATCTGAAATTATAACAACAGCAAGGTAACTAATGATAAAAGTGAGCATAAACGGTATTGCAATGCTAGGAAATAAGGCCTAGGGTTCACATAATTGGATCACATAACTATCCCTCAACATGCAACAAAGAGTCACTCCAAAGTCACTAATAGAGGAGAACGAACGAAGAGATTATGATAGGGTACGAAACCACCTCAAAGTTATTCTTTCCAATCAATCCGTTGGGCTATTCCTATAAGTGTCACAAACAACCCTAGAGTTCGTACTAGAATAACACCTTAAGACACAAATCAACCAAAACCCTAATGTCACCCAGATACTCCAATGTCACCTCAAGTATCCATGGGTATGATTATACGATATGCATCACACAATCTCAGATTCATCTATTCATCCAACACATAGGACCTCAAAGAGTGCCCCAAAGTTTCTACCAGAGAGTCAAGACGAAAATGTGTGCCAACCCCTATGCATAGGTTCATGGGCGGAACCCGCAAATTGATCACTAAAACATACATCAAGTGGATCAATAGAATAACCCATTGTCACCACGGTTATCCCACGCAAGACATACAACAAGTGTTCTCAAATCCTTAAAGACTCAATCCGCTAAGATAACTTCAAAGGGAAAACTCAATCCATTACAAGGGAGTAGATGTAACACCCACGATGCGGCTATATCTCCCACGTGTCGGAGCACGACTTAGAGGCATAACCGCATAGTAGGCATGTCGCAAGAGGGGTAATCTTTACACATCCCATGTACTGGATAAGAATGAGATAAATAGTTGGCTTACAATCACCACTTCACACAATACCTAAATATAGCATTACATCATCTAGGATACAATCGAGGTCCGACTACGGAACCAAAATAAAAGAAGACCACCCCAAATGCTAGATCCCTGATCACCCCAACTAGGCTCCACTAATGATCATCTAGAAACGAAACAACACAACGAACAAGATCTTCATCGAGCTCCCACTTGAGCTCGGTTGCGTCACCTGCACTGGTATCATCCACACCTGGAACTGGTTTTGGAAGTAATCTGTGAGTCACGGGACTCAGCAATATCACACCCTCGCGATCAAGACTATTTAAGCTTATGGGTAGGAAAAGGTAGTGAGGTGGATCTGCAGCATGCACTAGCATGTATGGTGGCTAACTTACGCAAATGAGAGCGAGAAGAGAAGCAAAGCACGGTCGAGAAACTAAAAGTGATCAAGAAGTGATCCTGAAACTTCTTACGTTCAAGCATAACAAAAGACCGTGTTCGCTTCCCGGACTCCGTTGGAAAGAGACCATCATGGCTACACACGCGGTTAATGCATTTTAATTAAGTTAAGTGTCAAGTTCTCTACAACCGGATATTAACAAATTCCCATCTGCCCATAACCGCGGGCACGGCTTTCGAAAGTTCAAAACCCTGCAAGGGTGTCCCAACTTAGCCCATCACAAGCTCTCATGGTCAACGAAGGATATTCCTTCTCCCGGGACCACCCAATCAGAGTCAGAATCCCAGTTACAAGACATTTCGACAATGGTAAAACAAGACCAGCAAAGCCGCCCGAATGTGCCGACAAATCCCGATAGGAGCTGCACATATCTCGTTCTCAGGGCACACTGGATGAGCAAGACGTCAGGTTGGCATAGACCCTGGTTGCCCAGGGGGCGCCGGACATCGCTCAGGTTGGACCAACACTTAGAGAAGCACTGGCCCGGGGGGGGGGGGGGGGGTTAAAATAAAGATGACCCTTGAGTCTGCAGAACCCAAGGGAAGGTGATAGGTTGTTAGTGCAAATGTAAAACCAAGGGGTGGGCCTTGCTGGGGGAGTTTTATTCAAGGCGAACTGTCAAGGGGTTCCCATTATAACCCAACCACGTAAGGAACGCAAAATGAAGGAACATAACACCAGTATGACGGGAACTAGGGCGGGAAGAGTGGAACAAAACACCAGGCATAAGGCCGAGCCTTCCACCCTTTACCAAGTATATAGGTGCATTAAAGTAAACAAGGTATATTGTGATATCCCAACAAAAATCCATGTTCCAACATGAAACAAACTTCATCTTCACCTGCAACTAACAACGCTATAAGAGGGGCTGAGCAAAGCAGTAACATAGCCAAACAACGGTTTGCTAGGAAAGATGGGTTAGAGGCTTGACATGGCAATATGAGAGGCATGATATAGCAAGTGGTAGGTAACGCGATATAGCAATAGAACAAGAAAATAGCAAGCAAAGATAGAAGTAATTTCGAGGGTATGGTCATCTTGCCTGATATCCCGCAAAGAAGAAGAACGAGTCCATGAAGGAGACAAACGGACGTAGTCGAACGGATCGTCACAACTCCAGAACGGAAACGAAGATAACGAGAGAGGCAACCCGGAAAGAAGCAAGCAACATAGTAAACAATCATCACATAAGCATGGCACGATGCGCAAACAAGTATGATGCATGTCCGGTTTAATGAGGCATGGCATGGCAAAATACACAAACAAATACTACAACTTAAGTGGAGCTCAATATGCAACGAGTTGCATATTGACAGAACACCACATCAATTATGTAGTTCACTCTCATTTATGTACCCAACAATATTAAATGTTGTTAAACATGGCAAGAGGTGAAACATGAGTAGAAAACATAGTTAGGCATTTTAAATGAGGCCGGAAACAACAACAACAACAATTCCGGTAAAACCCCATATCCATTTAGTAATTGAAGCAAACAACAATTTTAACCATTTTAAATGGTGTTATCATGATGCGGATGACATGTAAGTTTTATGCAATAATATGAAAATGTTGACATGCGCATGTTATGAAGCATTTGCCATCGTGGCGGAAACGAAAGGGGTGCCACGACAACAAATCTGAAAATGACGGCATGCATCATATCGGTTCCGGTAGCTCATGGAGATACCGGTGCAAAAGGAAGTAGGTGTGAATGTGTCATGCAAGGATGGTGGGGTGCTCCCGGATACCGGGTTCCCACGGGTCGACGGCATGGCAAACGAGGAGGGCCGTGCAAGCGATAAATTCTAACACGGTGCAAACACGAGCATCTCATCCATCGCAAACATACGTTCTCGAAAGGTCACCTCGGCGGTTATACCTTCGAAGCGTGCATTATCAGAACGGATCAAGTTCGTAGAGGGAAGTAGGCGTTCTCGTGACGAAGAAGTTCACACTCCGTAGGTGTTCGGGGTCAACACAAGGAACTTGACGTCCACGGGTCTTCGAGGGTCGACGGTACATGTTCTATAGACGTTCGGGCGGCGCTAGTGGTACACGTTTTGAAGGGGAAGTAGAGGTTCTCGCGATCTCGGCGATGGTAGTGGTATATGTCATCGGTAGTCAAACATGACGATCCGGAGAGGGTACTTGGCAACATGCACGTCGTCAGTAGTTGTACACAATCGTTGTCGGACTTGATGGGTTCGAGGTCTCTGGGTGTAGTGGTACTTGGCGTCTCATCGTGTAGTCATTTGTCGTAGTCAGACTTGACAAAAATGCACACCGGCTGTAGTCGTACACGTTCGGAGAAGAAACTTGTCGTCGTGGGACTTGGTGCATCCAATATCTTCGGACTCACGGTACTTGGCGCTTGGTTCTGAAACACGTATTGGGTGTGTCCACGACAACACATCGCAGGTGCACCAGGTAACAACTTGGCGCGGAAGAACAGGGGCGGTCGACGCAGGCGAGGGAAGCAGGCGCTTGCTGGATACGTCGTCCTCCTCGCGCAGCAGAAGAAGGGGAGGACATCCGGGTCCTGGACGGCGACGCGGGGACTTGGGCGCAGGCAGGTGGGGACGGCGTTGGTGCGGGAGCAGCGGGCGGCTGTAGAGGAAGTCGGCGGCTGGCGCGAGAAGCATGCGGCGATCTGGACGCGGGGGAGGCCAAGAACGGGCGGCGGAGCATGCTCCTGTCCAAATCCCGCCGGAACCGAGGCGGGGCTAGAGGCACGACGGCTGTGGACTCGAGCTTCGGCGGTGGCGCTGGCAAAAGGAGCAACTCCGGCGATGGCGCTCGCCAGCACGGCACCGGAGGCGGCAGGGGCGAGGTGAAGGCCGGCGGCGTTGGCGTGCGCCCGAACGGAGGAAGAAGGAGGCGCGGGCGCAAGGAAGGAGGGCGGCGGCACTGGCAGGATGGCGTTGAAGACGAGATGGAGGAGGGGGTTTGAGCGAATGGAGATGGGGATCGAGCGCTACTCCTGGCGGCGTGAGGTGGAGACGAGGGAGAGAGGAGAGATGCTCGCTAGGGTTAGTGGGGTTAAGGTGGGCCGGCGCGGGAGGCCCAGTGTGGAGGGCGTCGGCTAGGCCTTAGAAGGCTGCATGCTGCTGGGCCTGCTCTCTGCTGCTCTGAGCTGCTGCTGCCCTTTTTCTCTAATTTTCTTCAAGCAGAAAATAAAGAGAAAAACACAGGGGAAAAGGAGAGGTGTATGAGAAATATAAAAATATCATCATGACCCTGAATTCATGCCCTATTTTATAAAATTGGTTTGGACATTTTTTAGAGGAAGAAAAAATAAAACAAGTTTGAATTAACTTCAAACTTGAGTCATTTTTGAACCGAACCAAATCATCTTCAAAAGAGCTGAAACTTGACAGAAAGGTTAAATGAAACGTGTTGGATTTACAGGGAAAGAGTGAACATTATTTGAGGCAAGAAAAATGTCACTCGGGTAAATGGCTAGAATTTAGAAGAAAGGAAGAAGGAGATGGGGTTTGCTTGGAGATGGACTAACTTGAAGGGTGAAGATGCCAACAGTAATGGAGATGAAAAGAAAGAGATCACACCAAGATATACACAAATAAAATGCACATGCAACAACAAGCAAGATGATCATGATGCAATGCAAAATATGACAAAGGCATTCAACATGATCATGGCATAGACATATAGGAATGAAATAAGCCAAAATAATTATGACAATGCAACAAACATAAAAAACACATCAACAAATAAAATAAAAGGAAGGGAAACTGAAGCGTCGGTCTCGGGGCAGCACAACACTCCACCACTACGAGAGGATCTCGTCCCGAGATCTAGAGGGAAAAGGAAGAGGAAGATAAGAGGTAAAACTAAGTTGCTTCTTTGACAAACAAGTGCAATCACGAACCTTGAGAGGTTGAACAAATTGAAAGAAAGAATACAACAAAGATGAACAAAGTTGAAAACACTCCGTTAGAAAAGAGGAACAAGGAACATTACTAGAACCTTGTAGGTTGAAAGACATAAGAAAAGGGTGCAATGGATAAGAAGTACATGCAAACACTCCGGTTGAAACGAGATGTACAAGGAACGATAAGGATCAATTATGACAACACTCCGGTTGAGACAAGATAGAGAAGGAATAAGAATGATATAATTTGGAAAGCACTCCGACGGTAAATGGAAGGAATTGAACATGAATTAACAAGATGAGAGGATACTTGATGAGATCAACAACACACCGCCTCCAGAACTATTAAAAGAATGGCACAATGGGTAAGAAAGATTTCAGACAGCACTCTGGTTGAGAAGGGAGGTAAACTTGATAAGATGAGAGAACTTGAATGGAGGACACGACACTCCGGTTGAATGGATAAGCACGAAAAGAACACGGTCCTCACTATTCGAGATGATGAGTGAAGAGAGCAACATCACAAAGCCTTCGGAAGAATGGAAGATAGATCATTGGAATAACTGTATGGAGAAGAAAATGCCAACTTCTGCCACAAAAGAGCTTGGAGAGCACCCTTCCAAGAAGGTTATAACGGAGTTGTTGGAAAACCAACAACGAAAAGAACAAGCTTGTAGTGGGCTTATGGGGACCATCTCAAAACTATGAGGTGAAATTCTGCCACTACATAAACAAAAGATTGGATTGATATCCCCAAGGAGACGAGAAACTTATTACACCGGGAGGATAAATGAAGAACTTGAGTCATTTATAAGCACCATAAATAGCAACAATCCTTAGGGAAAGCTTAAGGTGAAATATAACCCACTAAAACTCCAATGCAGAGATTGATGGATTGAGAAGAGATCATGCTCGAAGAAATTGATGTGTTTAACTATCTCATTCCTAACAACTTTTGAATCATGAAACATGAAGGAAAATTGTCAAAAATGACATAACACCATCTCAAAAGATAAATTTGAAAGAATTGCACTTCGGAATGCAAGATGAAGAATACTTGAGCTCCTCTGAAAAGAATCTCGATGAACACTTCGAGAAGGAATTACGTCCTTGATGAACCAACATGTAGAGCCTCCATGAAGAACTCTTGTAATAAAAGAATGATCAAACGAGAGGAAAGAGAAGTTGGAAACACAAGGTGAATCCTTGTAATGATTTAGATGGATCTTCGTGATGATATAATTGAGAGCGCTTGGAACTCCAGGAAAGAAAAGACGAAACAATTGAAAACCGAGAACTTGATGAACCTCCGGAATAAGGAATTGAATTTACTCGATGAAACAAGAATAAGAATTACATTATGCTTATCCTTTACCTATTTAAATTGATGAAAAGCAACGGATTTTGCATACTACTTATTCTCATAGAAAGGGTTCAGGAGAGATATAGCATAATCTTGAGAAGGTCTTCAACGAACCACCGGTAGGATTGAAACAACGAATAAATTGATATGATAAATGAAGGAAGAGAAATCTTGAACGAACCACCATAAGAATTGAAAATGAACAAAGAAAAGATAAAAAACCACCGGGAAGAATTTGAAAATGAATGAAGATACTTGCTGGGATTTTGATACACGTGAACGAAAAGATCACGAACTGACTATAGAATACTTGAGCGATGCACCGGTAAGATTTGAAGAATGAGAGCTGAAAGCTGGAATGAATAATATTTGAAAAGATGGCCTTCAGAGGAAAGAAATGGAAACAACTCATGAAATGCTCCGGATGGGTGAAAAGAATTCTCACAATCGAAAACAATTATGAGAGGATGGCAACAAGCTAGAATCACGAATCTTGAAGAGAATGGAGCAAGATTTAAGAGAAAATCTTCTTTGGTCTTCACAATTCGAGAATGATGACGAGAAAAACCATCATGAATTGTTTAGACACTCTGGGAGAATCAAAAGCGAAGAGGTTGAGCCAACGATGAAAGAATTTGAAAGATGTTGGAGAAAGACATATGACTGATGATAAATCATTCTTACATCAAACCTCGAAAAGAATTTGAGGATAGCTCTGGAATAATTAGAAGAGTCAGGTAAGATCCTAGGAAAAGACCTGTGGGTTAGGGCCCACTCGAAAGGAACACCTTCGAACGATTACTTGAAAGGCATATCGCACCGGTTGATTTAGATGGCTTGAAAGAGGTAACATCCTCAAAAGAACTTGAGCGAATTGAGAATGGACGCTTGAATGTTCTGAGATATCTTCAGCACTCCGGAACAATTGAATAGCAAGAGGTGAATGATTCAGGGTTGCACTGGCCTGAGAAAAGCATTGGAAAAATGAAAGGAATATGCTTAACACCGAAGCTTGAATTGAATCCACCGGAAAATAAAAGGGAACGAAGAATGATAACTTGAGGCTCCGTTAGTATCTTCCTGAGAATCACCGGATAAGAACATTGACGGAAAAGAATGGAGAGACTTCCCATCAATAAGATGGGTAATTGATTAAGAAAATCGAGTCCTTAAAGAAAAAAGGGTGGGAGGGCGGGAAAAACAAAGGCAACTTGGGACGGATGAAACAAATAACATTGAGAAGAACTGATAATTGATCTTGCGGATGTTGAAATTATCGGATCCACTTGAAGAGAAACACACCGGTTGAAAAAGAATTTGCATGACCATGTCGATGATAAAAAGGATTAGCACTCCCATAGAAATAGGAGAACACCACTTAGGAAAGGTATGGAAACAACATTTGACTTCGAAGCAACTCGAATACCAGAACTGAAAACAAAACAAAGGATTGACTTAGGAAATAAGCCAGAAACAAACATATGATAGAGATTTCATCTGAAGTTTTTGTGGTGGGGCCCACACGGGCTCGATCGTACAGCACCATCATGTACAAGGCAGTGCACATGACATACGAAGCATCCCCGAGTAAGCATAGCCAAGGACTCTTTAAGACACAATGAGACCACTGTAAAACCAACCGTGGATAGGCGGACCACTAGACGTCGAGCCCCAATCTCTTATCATGCATCTGTCGGAAGGATATCCTAGGAGCTATTTGAATTCCCACTTATAAACTCCCGAAACTTTCTGGTTATGCAATCAGGTGTTGGGGATACAGGGGAAGTATAATATCTCACCCAAAACTAGCAAATCCTACATCCAGCTGTATCCATCCTTCAACACATAACCAAGAAACCTTCGGAAATCGTTTACCTCAACCTTCGAAAAGCATCCGTTATACGAGTTATGGCAATACTCCCGAACTCCCGCCCCAGTACTGGGTGGCGTCGAGGTTATCTCACCAACAACTGCATAAAGGAGATTTTTTATGTTGGTGAAACTCAGGTATTCCAGAACTGCAACGATAAAATTGTGACGACAACACCTTGGAGCTCAACTCCCCGGGACACTGCCACAACCCCTAAATGTCAGGAGGCACCAAGAACAATGTCCTCTTCACAAAACCATGAGAACGATTCCAAGATACCCGCATGATCATAAAAAAAATTCTAGTGAAATTTGAGAAGAGAAGAGTCAAAACTCTACGTCAGGATGCCTCACCAGAGCGACGAAGGGACTGAGGAGTAAAAAGAATCCTACTCTTCGATATATATAATCCTAAGACTCAAAACATTTTTCTAGACTCAACAACGCCAGCGATTCGATCAAGCAGGGGGCTCCTAAGTCGGGGAAGGCTCTGATTACCAACTTGTAACACTCACGATGTGGCTATATCTCCCACGTGTCGGAGCACGACTTAGAGGCATAACCGCATAGTAGGCATGTCGCAAGAGGGGTAATATTTACACATCCCATGTACTGGATAAGAATGAGATAAATAGTTGGCTTACATTCTCCACTTCACACAATACATAAATATAGCATTACATCATCCAGAATACAATCAAGGTCCGACTACGGAACCAAAATAAAAGAAGGCCACCCCAAATGCTAGCTCCCCGATCGCCCCGACTGGGCTCCACTACTGATCAACTGGAAATGAAACAATGCAACAAACAAGATCTTCATCGAGCTCCCACTTGAACTCGGTTGCGTCACCTGCACTGGTATCGTCGGCACCTGCAACTGGTTTTCGAAGTAATCTGTGAGTCACGGGGACTCAGCAATCTTACACCCTCGTGATCAAGACTATTTAATCTTATGGGTAGGAAAAGGTAGTGAGGTGGATCGGCAGCAAGCACTAGCATGTATGGTGGCTAACTTACGCAAATGAGAGTGAGAAGAGAAGCAAAGCACGGTCGAGAAACTAAAAGTGATCAAGAAGTGATCCTGAAACTTCTTACGTTCAAGCATAACACAAGACCGTGTACGCTTCCCGGACTCCGCCGGAAAGAGACCATCACGGCTACACATGCGGTTGATGCATTTTAATTAAGTTAAGTGTCAAGTTCTCTACAACCGGATATTAACAAATTCCCATCTGCCCATAACCACGGGCACGGCTTTCAAAAGTTCAAAACCCTAGAGGGGTGTCCCAACATAGCCCATCACAAGCTCTCGCAGTCAACGAAGGATATTCCTTCTCCCAGGACAACCCGGTCATACTCGGAATCCCGGTTACAAGACATTTCGACAATGGTAAAACAAGACCAGCAAAGCCGCCCGAATGTGCCGACAAATCCCGATAGGAGCTGCACATATCTCGTTCTCAGGGCACACCGGATGAGCAAGACGTCGGGTTGGCATAGACCCTGGTTGCCTAGGGGGTGCCGGACATCGCTCGGGTTGGACCAACACTTAGAGAAGCACTGGCCCGGGGGGTTAAAATAAAGATGACCCTTGAGTCAACAGAACCCAAGGGAAGGTGATAGGTTGTTAATGCAAATGTAAAACCAAGGTTGGGCCTTGCTGGAGGAGTTTTATTCAAGGCGAACTGTCAAGGGGTTCCCATTATAACCCAACCACGTAAGGAACGCAAAATGAAGGAACATAACACCAGTATGACGGAAACTAGGGCGGCAAGAGTGGAACAAAACACTAGGCATAAGGCCGAGCCTTCCACCCTTTACCAAGTATATAGGTGCATTAAAGTAAACAAGGTATATTGTGATATCCCAACAAAAATCCATGTTCCAACATGGAACAAACTTCATCTTCACCTGCAACTAACAACGCTATAAGAGGGGTTGAGCAAAGCGGTAACATAGCCAAACAACGGTTTGCTAGGAAAGGTGGGTTAGAGGCTTGACATGTCAATATGGGAGGCATGATATAGCAAGTGGTAGGTATCGCGGCGTAGCAATAGAACAAGCAACTAGCAAGCAAAGATGGAAGTGATTTCGAGGGTATGGTCATCTTGCCTGAGATTCCGCAAGGAAGAAGAACGAGTCCATGAAGGAGACAAACGGACGTAGTTGAACTGATCCTCACAACTCCGGAATGCAACCGAAACTAATGAGAGAGGCAACCCGGAAAGGAGCAAGCAACATAGTAAACAATCATCACATAAGCATGGCACGATGTGCAAAAAAGTATGATGCATGTCCGGTTTAATGAGGCATGGCATGGCAAAGTGCACAAACAAATACTACAAGTTAAGTGGAGCTCAATATGCAACAAGTTGCATATTGACGGAACACCACATCAATTATTTAGTTCACTCTCGTTTATGTACCCAACAATATTAAATGTTGTTAAACATGGCAAGAGGTGAAACATGAGTAGAAAACATAGTTAGGCATTTTAAATGAGGCCGGAAACAACAACAACAATTCCGGTAAAACCCCGTATCCATTTAGTAATTGAAGCAAACAACAATTTTAACCATTTTAAACGTTGTTATCATGATGCGGATGACATGTAAGTTTTATGCAATAATATGAAAATGTTGACATGAGCATGTTATGAAGCATTTGTCATCATGGCGGAAACGAAAGGGGTGCCACGACAATGAATCCGAAAATGATGCCACGCATCATATCGGTTCCGGTAGCTCATGGAGATTCCGGTGCAAAAGGAAGTAGGTGTGAGTGTGTCATGCAAGGATGGTGGTGTGCTCCCGGATACCGGGTTCCCACGGGTCGACGACATGGTAAACGAGGAGGGGCGTGCAAGCGACAAATTCTGACACGGTGCAAACATTAGCATCTCATCCATCGCAAACATACGTTCTCGAAAGGTCACCTTGGCGGTTATACCTTTGAAGCGTGCATTATCATAACGGATCAAGTTCGTAGAGGGAAGTAGGCGTTCTCGTGACGAAGAAGTTCACACTCCGTAGGTGTTCGGGGTCAACACAAGGAACTTGACGTCCACGGGTCTTCGAGGGTCGACAGTACATGTTCTATAGACGTTCGGGCGACGGTAGTGGTACACGTTTTGAAGGGGAAGTAGAGGTTCTCGCGATCTCGGCGATGGTAGTGGTATATGTCATCGGTAGTCGAACATGATGATCCGGAGAGGGTACTTGGCAGCATGCACATCGTCGGTAGTTGTACACAATCGTTGTCGGACTTGACAAGTTCGAGATCTCCGGGTGTAGTGGTACTTGGCATCTCATCGTGTAGTTGTTTGTCGTAGTTGGACTTGACAAAAATGCACACCGGATGTAGTCGTACACGTTCGGAGAAGAAAATTGTCGTCGAGGGACTTGGTGCATCCAATATCTTCGGACTCACGGTACTTGGCGCTTGGTCCCGAAACACGTATTGGGTGTGTCCATGACAACACATTGCAGGTGCACCAGGTAACAACTTGGCGCGTAAGAACAGGGGCGGTCGACGCAGGCGAGGGAAGCGGGCACTTGCTGGATACGTCATCCTCCTCGCGTAGCAGAAGAAGGGGAGGACAGTCGGGTCCTGGATGGCGACGTGGGGACTTGGGCGTAGGCAGGTGGGGACGGCGTTGGTGCGGGAGCAGCGGGCGGCTGCAGAGGAAGTCGGCGGCTGGCGCGAGAAGCATGGGGCGAGCTGGACGCAGGGGAGGCCGAGAACGGGCGGCGAAGCATGCTCCTATCCAAATCCCACCGGAACCGAGGCGGGGCTAGAGGCACGACGGCGGTGGACTCGAGCTTCGACGGTGGCGCTGGCAAAAGGAGCAACTCCGGCGATGGCGCTCGCCAGCGCGGCACCGGAGGCGGCAGGGGCGAGGTGAAGGCCGGTGGCGTTGGCGTGCGCCCGAACAAAGGAAGAAGGAGGCGCGGGCGCAAGGAAGGAGGGTGGCGGCACTGGCAGGCTGGCGTTGAAGACGAGATGGAGGAGGTGGTTCGAGCGAATGGAGATGGGGATCGGGCGCTACTCCTGGCGGCGTGAGGTGGAGACGAGGGAGAGAGGAGAGATGCTCGCTAGGGTTAGTGGGGTTAAGGTGGGCCGGCGCGGGTGGCCCAGTGTGGAGGGCGCCGGCTAGGCCTTAGAAGGTTGCATGCTGTTGGGCCTGCTCTCTACTGCGTTGAGCTGCTGCTGCCCTTTTTCTCTAATTTTCTTCAAGCAGAAAATAAAGAGAAAAGCACAGGGGAAAAGGAGAGGTGTATGAGAAATATAAAAATATCCTCATGACCCTGAATTCATGCCATATTTGATAAAATTGGTTGGACATTTTTTAGAGGTAGAAAAAATAAAACAAGTTTGAATTAACTTCAAACTTGAGTCATTTTTGAACCGAACCAAATCATCTTCAAAAGATCTGAAACTTGACAGAAAGGTTAAATGAAACATGTTGGATTTACAGGGAAAGAGTGAACATTATTTGAGGCAGGAAAAATGTCACTCGGGTAAATGGCTAGAATTTAGAAGAAAGGAAGAAGGAGACGGGCTTTGCTTGGAGATGGACTAACTTGAAGGGTGAAGATGCCAATAGTAATGGAGATGAAGAGAAAGAGATCACACCGAGACATACACAAACAAAATGCACATGCAACAACAAGCAAGATGATCATGATGCAATGCAAAATATGACAAAGGCATTCAACATGATCATGGCATAGACATATAGGAATGAAATATGCAAAAATAATTATGACAATGCAACAAACA
Source organism: Triticum aestivum (assembly GCF_018294505.1). NCBI lineage: Eukaryota > Viridiplantae > Streptophyta > Magnoliopsida > Poales > Poaceae > Triticum > Triticum aestivum. The sequence goes on from NC_057797.1 coordinate 216,080,313, forward strand.
TAAAAAAACACATCAACAACTAAAATAAAAGGAAGGGCAACTGAAGCGTCGGTCTCGGGGCATCACAGTAGAGGGGAAGAAACATCATAAGATCCAACTATAATAGCAAAGCTCGCGATACATCAAGATCGTGCCACCTCAAGAACACGAGAGAGAGATCAAACACATAGCTACTGGTACATACCCTCAGCCCCGAGGGAGAACTACTCCCTCCTCGTTATGGAGAGAGCCGAGATGATGAAGATGGCCACCGGAGAGGGATTGCCCACTCCGGCAGGGTGCAGGAACGGGTCTAGATTGGTTTTCGGTGTCTACGGGGGCTTCTGGCGGCGGAACTCCCGATCTATTCTGCTCCCCGATAGTTTTAGGGTATATGGATATATATAGGCGGAAGAAATACATCAGGGGAGCCACGAGGGGACCACGAGGGTGGAGGGCGCGCCCCCTGCCTCGTGGCTTCCTCGTTGATCCCCTGACGTGCACCCCAAGTCTCCTGTATTGCTTTCTTTCCAAAAAAACTTTTCCAAAGGTTTCATTCCGTGTGGACTCCGTTTGATATTCCTTTTCTGTGAAACACTAAAACAAGGGAAAAACATAAACTGGCACTGGGCTCTAGGTTAATAGGTTAGTCCCAAAAATAATATAAAAGTGTATAATAAAGCCCATAAACATCCAAAACAGATAATATAATAGCATGGAACAATCAAAAATTATAGATAGGTTGGAGACATATCAGCATCCCCAAGCTTAATTCCTGCTCGTCCTCGAGTAGGTAAATGTTAAAAACAGAATTTTTGATGTGGAATGCTACCTAACATATTTATCCATGTAATTTTCTTTATTGTGGCAAGAATGTTCAGTTCCATAAGATTCAAAATAAAAGTTTAATATCGACATAAAAATAATAATACTTCAAGCATACTAACTAAGCAATCATGTCTTCTCAAAATAACATGGCCAAAGAAAGCTATCCCTACAAAATCATATAGTCTGGCTATGCTCCATCTTCACCATACAAAGTATTTAAATCATGCACAACCCCGATGACAAGCCAAGCAATTGTTTCATACTATTGATGTTCTCAAACTTTTTCAATCTTCACGCAATACATGAGCGTGAGCCATGGACATAGCACTATAGGTGGAATAGAATGGTGGTTGTGGAGAAGACAAAAAGGAGAAGATAGTCTCACATCAACTAGGCGTATCAACGGGCTATGGAGATGCCCATCAATAGATATCAATGCGAGTGAGTAGGGATTGCCATGCAACGGATGCACTAGAGCTATAAGTGCATGAAAGCTCAACAAAAGAAACTAGTGGGTGTGCATCCAACTTGCTTGCTCATGAAGACCTAGGGCATTTTGAGGAAGCCCATCACTGGAATATACAAGCCAAGTTCTATAATGAAAGATTCCCACTAGTATATGAAAGTGACAACATAGGAGACTCTCTATCATGAAGATCATGGTGCTACTTTGAAGCACAAGTGTGGTAAAAGGATAGTAGCATTGCCCCTTCTCTCTTTTTCTATCATTTTTTATTTTTTTATTTGGGCATTTTCTCCTTTTTCTATGGCCTCTTTTTTTGGGCTTCTTTGGCCTCTTTTGTTTATTTATTTTCGTCTAGAGTCTCATCCCGACTTGTGGGGGAATCATAGTCTCCATCATCCTTTCCTCACTGGGACAATGCTCTAATAATGATGATCATCACACTTTTATTTACTTACAACTCAAGAATTACAACTCGATACTTAGAACAAAATATGACTCTATATGAATGCCTCCGGCGGTGTACCGGGATGTGCAATGATGCATGAGTGACATGTATGAATAATTATGAACGGTGGCTTTGCCACAAATATGATGTCAACTACATGATCGTGCAAGCAATATGACAATGATGAAGCATGTCATAATAACGGAACGGTGGAAAGTTGCATGGCAATATATATCGGAATGGCTATGGAAATGCCATAATAGGTAGGTATGGTGGCTGTTTTGAGGAAGGTATATGGTGGGTTTATGGTACCGGCGAAAGTTGCGCGGTACTAGAGAGGCTAGCAATGGTGGAAGGGTGAGAGTGCGTATAATCCATGGACTCAACATTAGTCATAAAGAACTCACATACTTATTGCAAAAATCTATTAGTTATCGAAACAAAGTACTACGCGCATGCTCCTAGGGGGATAGATTGGTAGGAAAAGACCATCGATCGTCCCCGACCGCCACTCATAAGGAAGACAATCGATAAATAAATCATGCTCCGACTTCATCACATAACGGTTCACCATACGTGCATGCTATGGGAATCACAAACTTTAACACAAATATTTCTCAAATTCACAACTACTCACTAGCATGACTCTAGTATCACCATATCCATATCTCAAAACAATTATCAAGTAGCAAACTTCTCATAGTATTCAATGCACTTTATATGAAAGTTTTTATTATATCCCTCTTGGATGCCCATCATATTAGAACTAAATTCATAACCAAAGAAAACTACCATGCTGTTCTAAAGACTCTAAAAATAATATAAGTGACGCATGAGAGTTCATCTATTTCTATAAAATAAAAACCACCACCGTGCTCTAAAAAGATATAAGTGAAGCACTAGAGCAACAACGAACTACTCCCAAAGATATAAGTGAAGATCAATGAGTAGTCGAATAATTATGCAACTATGTGAAGACTCTCTAACATTTAATAATTTCAGATCTTGGTATTTTATTCAAACAGCAAGCAAAACTAAATAAAATAAAATGACGCTCCAAGCAAAACACATATCATGTGGTGAATAAAAATATAGCTCCAAGTAAAGTTACCGATGAACGAAGACGAAAGAGGGGATGCCTTCCGGGGCATCCGCAAGCTTAGGCTCTTGGTTGTCCTTGAATATTACCTTGGGGTGCCTTGGTCATCCCCAAGCTTAGGCTCTTGCCACTCCTTATTCCATAGTCCATCGAATGTTTACCCAAAACTTGAAAATTTCACAACACAAAACTTAACAGAAAACTCGTAAGCTCCATTAGAGAAAGAAAACAAAACACCACTTCAAGGTAGTGTAATGAAATAATTATTTATTTATATTGGTGCTAAACCTACTGTATTCCAACTTCTCTATGGTTTATAAACTCTTTTACTAGCCATAGATTCATCAAAATAAGTAAACAACACATGAAAAACAGAATCTGTCAAAAACAGAACAGTCTGTAGTAATCTGTAACTAACGCAAACTTCTGGAACCTCAAAAATTCTAAAATAAATTTCTGGACGTGAGGAATTTATCTATTAATCATCTGAAAAAATAATTAACTAAATAGCACTCTCCAATAAAAAATGGCAGCAATTCTCGTGAGCGCTAAAGTTTCTGTTTTTTACAGCATGATCGCAAAGACTTTCCCCAAGTCTTCCCAACGGTTCTACTTGGCACAAACACTAATTAAAACATAAAACCACATATAAAAAGAGTCTTGATGAATTATTTATTACTAAACATGATAAAAAGTAAAGAACAAGAATAAGATTGGGTTGCCTCCTAACAAGCGCTATTGTTTAATGCTCCTAGTTAGGCATGATGATTTCAATGATGCTCACATAAAAGATAAGAATTGAAACATAAAGAGAGCATCATGAAGAGTATGACTAGCACATTTAAGTCTAACCCACTTCCTATGCATAGGGATTTTTTGAGCAAACAACTTGTGGGAACAAGAATCAACTTGCACAGGAAGGTAAAACAAGAATAACTTAAAGATTTTCAACACATAGAGAGGAAACTTGATATTACTGCAATTCCTACAAGCATATGTTCCTCCCTCATAATAATTTCAGTAGCATCATGAATGAATTAAACAATATAGCTATCACATAAAGCATTCTTTTCATGATCTACAAGCATAGAAAATTTACTACTCCCACATAGGCAAAATTCTTCTAATTCATAATAGTGGGAGCAAACTCAACAAAATAACTTTCATGTGAGGCATAATCCAATTGAAAATTAAAATCATGATGACAAGTTCATGGTTATCATTATTCTTAATAGCATACAAGTCATCACAATAATCATCATAGATAGCAACTTTGTTCTCATAATCAATTGGAACCTCTTCTGAAATAGTGGAATCATTGCTAAATAAAGTCATGACCTCTCCAAATCCACTTCCATCAATATAATCATCATAAATAGGAGGCATGCTTTCATCATAATAAATTTGCTCATCAAAACTTGGGGAACAAAAAATATCATCTTCATCAAACATAGCTTCCCCATGCTTGTGGCTTTGCATATCATTAGCATCATGGATATTCAAGGAATTCATACTAACAACATTGCAATCATGCTCATCATTCAAAGATTTAGTGCCAAACATTTTAATGCATTCTTCTTCTAACACTTCGGCACAATTTTTGCTTTCCATCATACTCACGAAAGATATTAAAAAGATGAAGCGTGTGAGGCAAACTCAATTCCATATTTTTTTGTAGTTTTCTTTTATAAACTAAACTAGTGCTAAAACAAGAAACAAAAAGATTCGATTGCAAGATCTAAAGATATACCTTCAAGCACTCACCTCCCCGGCAACGGCGCCAGAAAAGAGCTTGATGTCTACTACACAACCTTCTTCTTGTAGACGTTGTTGGGCCTCCAAGTGCAGAGGTTTGTAGGACAGTAGCAAATTTCCCTCAAGTGGATGACCTAAGGTTTATCAATCCGTAGGAGGCGTAGGATGAAGATGGTCTCTCTCAAGCAACCCTGCAACCAAATAACAAAGAGTCTCTTGTGCCCCCAACACACCCAATACAATGGTAAATTGTATAGGTGCACTAGTTCGGCGAAGAGATGGTGATACAAGTAGTATATGGATGGTACATAAAGGTTTTTGTAATCTGAAATTATAAAAACAGCAAGGTAACTAATGATAAAAGTGAGCGTAAACGGTATTGCAATGCTAGGAAATATGGCCTAGGGTTCATACTTTCACTAGTGCAAGTTCCCTCAACAATCATAACATAATTGGATCACATAACTATCCCTCGACATGCAACAAAGAGTCACTCCAAAGTCACTAATAGCGGAGAACGAACGAAGAGATTATGGTAGGGTACGAAACCACCTCAAAGTTATTTTTTCCAATCAATCCGTTGGGCTATTCCTGTAAGTGTCACAAACAGCCCTAGAGTTTGTACTAGAATAACACCTTTAGACACAAATCAACCAAAACCCTAATGTCACCTAGATACTCCAATGTTATCTCAAGTATCCGTGGGTATGATTATACGATATGCATCACACAATCTCAGATTCATCTATTCATCCAACACATAGGACCTCAAAGAGTGCCCCAAAGTTTCTACCGGAGAGTCAAGACGAAAATGTGTGCCAACCCCTATGCATAGGTTCATGGGCGGAACCCGCAAATTAATCACCAAAACATACATCAAGTGGATCAATAGAATAACCCATTGTCACCACGGTTATCCCAGGCAAGACATACATCAAGTGTTCTCAAATCCTTAAAGACTCAATCCGATAAGATAACTTCAAAGGGAAAACTCAATCCATTACAAGGGAGTAGATGTAACACCCACGATGCGGCTATATCTCCCACGTGTCGGAGCACGACTTAGAGGCATAACCGCATAGTAGGCATGTCGCAAGAGGGGTAATCTTTACACATCCCATGTACTAGATAAGAATGAGATAAATAGTTGGCTTACAATCGCCACTTCACACAATACATAAATATAGTTGGCTTCCTCATTGATCCCCTGACGTGCACCCCAAGTCTCCTGTATTGCTTCCTTTCCAAAAATAACTTTTCTGAAGGTTTCTTTTATTTTGGACTCCGTTTGATATTCCTTTCCTGCGAAACACTGAAACAAGGGAAAAACAGAAACTGGCACTGGGCTCTGGGTTAATAGGTTAGTCCCAAAAATAATATAAAAGTGTATAATAAAGCCCATAAACATCCAAAACAGATAATATAATAGCATAGAACAATCAAAAATTATAGATACGTTGGAGACGTATCAATAGCCCACTTGGCAATCCGGCCAGTTGCTTCTCTGTTTTGAATGATATCCCCCAGAGGGGCTGAACTGACCACTGTGATAGGATGACCCTGAAAATAATGCTTGAGCTTCCGGTTTGCCATAAAACCCCATACACCAGCTTCTGCCAATGCGGATACCTCTGCTTTGATTTGATAAGCACCTCACTAATATAATAAACCGGCCGTTGAACCGGATACTCCTTTCCCGCCTCCTTACGCTCCACAACAATAGCCACACTAACCGCCCGGGCATTAGCAGCCACATATAGCAGTAAAGTCTCTTTATCGACCGGAGCCGCAAGGACAGGCGGTTCAGCTAACTGTCTCTTCAAATCCTCAAACGCTTTATCAGCCGCATCGCTCCAGACAAAGCCATCCGTTTTCTTTAACATCTGATATAAAGGGATAGCCTTCTCCCCAAGACGAATGATAAACCAGCTCAAAGCCGCAATCCGGCCTGCTGAACGTTGAACGTCATTGAGACACGCCGGTTTAGCCAGGGGCGTGATAGCTGAAATTTTTTCCACGTTAGCCTCAATGCCTCTGCTGGACACCAGAAAGCCCAAGAGCTTGCCTGCCGGAACACCAAAGACACATTTAGCTGGATTAAGCATCATCTTATAGACCCGGAGGTTGTCAAAAGTCTCTTTCAAGTCATCTATCAATGTTTCCTCCTTCCTGGACTTCACCACAATGTCATCCACATATGCATGAACATTGCGCCCAATCTGCTTATGAAGACAATTCTGAACACAACGCTGATAAGTCGCCTGGGCACTCTTGAGCCCCAAAGGCATAGATACATAGCAGAAGGCTCCAAAGGGAGTTATGAAAGTTGTCTTCTCCTGGTCCTTAACTGCCATTTTGATCTGATGATAACCGGAATAAGCATCCAGAAAACACAAACGGTCACAACCCGCCGTAGCATCAATAATATGATCAATACGAGGGAGGGCAAAGGGATCCGCTGGACAAGCCTTGTTCAAATCTGTGTAGTCCACACACATACGCCAAGTGTCGTTTTTCTTAAGAACTAGCACCGGATTAGCCAGCCACTCTGGGTGAAAGACCTCCACGATAAACCCTATGGCCAACAGCCAAGCTACCTCCTCACCAATAGCCTTACACCTTTCTTCGTTGAAGCGGCGGAGAAACTGCCTAACCGGTTTAAACTTGGGATTTATATTAAGTGTGTGCTCAGCGAGTTCCCTCAGTACACCTGGCATGTCAGAAGGCTTCCATGAAAAGATGTCCCGGTTCTCACGGATGAACTCGATGAGCGCGCTTTCCTATTTGGGATCCAGGGTAGCACTGATGCTGAACTGCTTGGATGAATCGCCAGGAACAAAATCAACCATCTTAGTGTATGTAGCCGATTTAAACTTCAACGCCGGATCATGCTCTATAGTTGGTTTTTTCAAAGAAGTCATGTCTGCCGGATCAACATTGTCCTTATAAAACTCCAGCTCCTCTGTGGAACAAACTGATTCAGCATAAGCCGCATCACCCTCTTCACATTCCAAAGCAATCTTCCTGCTCCCATGTACTGTGATGGTCCCCTTATGACCCGGCATCTTAAGCTGTAGATAAACATAACACGACCTCGCCATGAACTTGGCATAAGCCGGTCGTCCGAACAGGGCATGATACGGACTCTTGATTTTCACCACCTCAAAAGTCAATGTTTCTCACCTTGAATCATGATCATCTCCAAAAGCCACCTTTAGGGCTATCTTGCCCACTGGATACGCCGATTTACCAGACATCACACCATGAAAGACGGTGTTCGACGGTTTAAGATTCTTATCTGTCAATCCCATACGGCGGAAGGTGTCATAGTAAAGGATATTGATACTGCTTCCCCCATCCATAAGCACCTTGGTGAACTTGTACCCCCCAACTTGAGGTGCCACCACTAAGGCCAGATGACCCGGATTATCAACCCGGGGTGGGTGATCCTCTCGACTCCATAAAATGGGTTGCTCAGACAAGCGCATATACTGAGGCACCATCGGTTCAACAAAGTTCATGGCCCTTTTATGAAGCTTCTGATTGCGTTTACACAAGCTAGTAGTGAAGACATGATACTGCCCACTATTCAACTGCTTCGGATTACTTTGATAACCCGATTGTTGCTGCCGCTGATTCCCTTGATGGTTATACCCTTCCTGATTACCCTGATTGCCTTGATTACCATGTCCGGTTTGATTGACTTGGAACCCTGAACTGGAGTTGTTACCTCCATAACCTAGCCCATGAAATCCACCTCCTGAACCGCCGGGTGGGCCATTGTCATAATGAAACAGATTGGAATTTTTAAACTCCCGCATAATAAAGCAATCCTTCCAAAGATGCAAAGCTGGTCTCTCCTTCGATTTGTGTTTTGGGCAAGGTTGATTTAGCATTCGTTCAAGATTAGGACCTGACCCTCCACCCCGTTGGGGCGGTTTACCCTTGCGACGCTGACCGTTATCCTGGGCATTGGTGTTAGCCACAAAGTCCAAAGCAGCCATAAGGGTTGACATGTCATTGCAGTGACGTTTGAGCCTTCCCAACTTCAGTTTTAATGGCATAAACCGGCAATTGCCTTCCAACATCAAAACTGTTGTATCCGCGTTGATGCGGTTTGACGAATGCAAAATAGCTAAGACTCGCTTCACCCAATGCGTCGTAGACTCCCCATCCTCTTGAACACAAGCGGCTAAGTCCACAATTGACATGGGCTGCTTACATGTATCCTTGAAATTCTGGATAAAGCGGCTCTTCAACTCGGGCCATGATGCAATGGAGTTAGCTAGTAGGCTCTTTAACCAAGTACGAGATGTCCCCTCCAACATCATGGTGAAGTACTTAGCACACACTGCTTCACCCACATCCAGCATCTTCATCGCCATCTCATAACTCTCAACCCAAGACTCAGGGGGTAAATCGGCAGTGTAATTGGGCACCTTACGAGGGCCTTTAAAATACTTGGGCAGTCGTACATTGCACAAGGCTGGGGTGAGGCAGGGCACCCCCAAAGAACTGAAGACCACACTCGGCTCCACTGAGGTGGTTGGACAAACCGGAGTAAGCTGACGAGTTGTGTGCTGAGCCGCTAACTCGTCCTCTCGACATGCTCGGCCAATCCACCACATCTTGTGCATTGGCACCACTACCTGTCGGGTTATGCCCTCACGGCGAGTTACGGTGACGTGCACTGCTTGACATGGCTGGTTCATCCTCAATGTGCCTGCTGTAGCTCCAACTCAGATGGGGGGTGGAATGAATTCTCTCGCGACTATGCAAATAAGCCTGCTGTTGGGTTAAAGCTGTTTGAAGGAGCTCCCTAGCCCATCGCGTCTCAACCGCCACTGGTGACTCGCCGTCAATCGGGAGGGATGCCAATCGTGAAGCGGCGGCCACAATGTTATCCAAGGGGTTGGAGTAATGCCGCGGGGGCGTCGGAACATACTGTGTCACAATGTTGTTCTGACAACGCGGGTTCATCATGCGCGGCTGAACTGGCGCTCCTGTTACCGGTGCCTCAGTCTGGTTTACCACCAACTGGTTACTGGTTCCTGCTCCTGGCGTGTTGAAGAGATTTCTTGGCTCATAACCCGGCGGGAGGTGCGACTGGTATCTCCTCCTCATGACATCATCTGAGGTGCTCTGATCCAGCCTAAGCCGGTAGGCCTGAGCTTCTAACTCGGCCCGTTCTGTAGCCATCCTGGCGTTCTCTGCTCCAGGTCTGCTTTAGCCTGAGTTATCTGATCTTTCACCTTTGCAATCTCCGCATTGTGCTGATCTCGGGCTGCTGCATCCACTTCTGCTGCCAGCAACGTTGCCAAAGCGTTGAACAAATCAGACAAAACCTGAGCCGGAGGCGGCGCAGAGCCTCCTACCCCTGCTGGCGTTGTTGTTGCTGAACTGGAGATCATTGCCGCAGCAGTAGAAGAGGGCTGCGCCGGCTGTGTACCGGCCATGAAGACCGCGACCCGGTTTGGCAGATCAAGGGGGTCCGGAATACTGTTGCCATCGGAACCTCCACTAATCTTGCCATCCTATAACTGGTATAGTGACTCGGTCTCTCCGGTTGAAGACTCGTCATCGGAGCAGACAACGGTTTCGCCACCAGATGCCGATCCATCCTCATAGTCCGCTCCGTGGATGACACCTACGAAGACATGCTTTTCGGCAGGCTGAACCGGGGCAGAGCTTGCACGCTGAGCCATCTTGATGGCGTTGATGCAGATGTCCGGCTCAGGACCCGGTTCGCCGACCTTGCTGATGAAGACGTGAATTCCACCAAAGGGGACCCAGTACCCGTATTCAATTGAACCGGCCTCGGGACCCCATCCTGCGTCATCGATGTAGAGCTTGCCGCGACGACTCTTAGTCATCCGGCCCACAGCGTATCCCTTGAGTCCTTCGAAGCTGCCCTTCAAGAACTCGAAACCATCATGCGATAGCCCCACGGTGGGCGCCAACGGTCGTGGTTTTGTCACGGCAGATGTCCTCGTGAAAGGACTTATTCGTGGAGCCATCGCTACGGGTTAGCTTAAAGGGGTTAAACCGGACAAGGGACACGAGAGTTTTTATACTAGTTCGGCCCCTTCGATGAAGGTAAAAGCCTACATCTAGTTTTGTTGGTATTGCTAGGGTTTCGATGACCAGGGAGCGAATCTGCTTTGCCTAGCTCTCGAGTTGTTGTGTCTTGTCCCTAAACCGCTGCCGGGTCGTCCCTTTATACACATAGGTTGACGCCCGCCGGTTTACAGAGTCTCGAGGCCGGATCATAAACGCGTCCGGCTCGGCCTCTATTCCTTCTAACTTACAATAAAAGTTACATATTCATGCCGGTTTATGTTTACAGGCCTTAACCCGCCTATGGGCCTTAGGCCTTCCTAAAGCGCCACCATCCTTGTCTTCATGGGCCTTCGAATAAAAGCAACCATTATGGGGATAATCCGGCTTCTCCTAGCCGGTTTACGCCCGGTGGTAATATCCCCAACAGCTGTCGGGTTCCTGCTTGCGCACAACGTCTCCCACATCTTCTCGCAGGGGTGGCATGCGCTGTCCGAGACGATGTAAAGATTGGTGGTACAGTCGTCGTTGCCATGGTCGACAACAAGGTACTGCAACAACGACGCTGTATCCATGGATGCGTGCTTGCGTGCTGCTTGATAATATGTCGCACATCTTGTGATGGCCTTGTTTTCCCGTCGTGTATATTCATAGGCGGCGCCGTGGATGAGCCGATGATGCCGAGTATGTCTCATGCCGCACACCGATTCCATCTAAGGTGCTCGTAGCTTTTTGTGGGTTGGTTGTCTGCTATGTGTGTGTCTTTGTTAGATATCCTGGTTTTGTGGACTATTTTTCTCTTGATTTTTTAATGTGAAGGTGTAGGAAAGTGGCGTGGGACGTAGCTGAGTAGGACTGTGTACAAAAAAACAAGATTGTTTGCCACAGTGCCGGACAGACGAAATTATACCAAAATCCATGAGATATCCTTTTAAATATGTCAATTTTTATGGTTTACATAAAATCAACAGATAGAAAAGGGTGACTTATGGAAAACTATGAAATCCTTCGTCCTTTAATATTAGGTAAAGATGAGTTATCATAATTCACGGGTACCAAAAAGTCATCATTACTGTCCTAAACTGTGCAACCACTTTGTATTCTTGGCCTAAAGTGTATAACCATTTTAATAAAATAAAAAGGCATATCATTTGTGAATTGCGTCATTAGTCCATTACCTCAAAGTGGTTGCACTCTTTAGGCCAAGGATTCGAGAACCGATCAAATTTAGCTCATAAACTCGTTTATTCGATCAAATAAAGTGAGAACCGATTTGGAAGAGAGAAAATAAACTGTGAACATGGCGACAATGTTTTTGTTTCTTGAACCGCTTGGCAACAAAAAAACTAAAATTTGCCATCCAAAAAAAAGTTGTCATCCTCGCGCACTAAACTTGCCATAGAAGATGTTCGGAGTTGCCATATGTCTATCTCACACTTGTGGTACTTATGTGGGTCCAACTAAAATAGCACTATTTTGAAATAAAACCTAAGGATCAAAACTAGGACATTTTACAATGTCCAAACAATAATTTAATGTATTATGAGTTATCATAATTCTGTTGGGGAACGCAGTATTTCAAAAAAATCCCTACAATCACGCAAGATCTATCTAGAAGATGCATAGCAACGAGAGGGGAGAGTGTGTCTACGTACCCTCGTAGACCGAAAGCAGAAGCGTTAAGCAACGCGGTTGATGTAGTCCAACGTCTTCGTGATTCAACCGATCAAGTACCGAATGTACGGCACCTTCGCGATCTGCACACGTTCAGCTCGGTGACGTCCCTCGAACTCTTGATCCAGCTGAGGTCGAGGGAGAGTTTCGTCAGCACGAAAGCATGGTGACGGTGATGTTGAAGTTACCGGCGTAGGGCTTCGCCTAAGCACGGCAACGATATGCCCGAGGTGTGTTTCTGTGGAGGGGGGCACCGCACACGACTTAGAGAAACTTTGGTGTATCTTTGGGGTGCCCCCTCCCACGTATATAAAGGGGGGAGGGAGGAGGAGGCCGGCCAAGGGGAGGAGGCGCGCCACGGGGGGGGGGGGGGGGGCTCCTACTCCAAGTAGGATTCGACCCCCCCTTTCCTATTCCAACAAGGAGAAGGGGGAGGTGAGGGAGGAGAGAAGGAAAGGGGGCGGCCCCCCTAGTCCAATTCGGTTTGGGCTAGGCGGCGCTCGTGCCCTTGCCTTGGCCTGCCTCCTCTCTTCCACCAATAGGCCCAAGAGGCCCAATAACCCCCCGGGGGGGGGGGGTTCCGGTAACCCCCCGGTACTCCGGAAAATACCCGATACTCCTCGGAACTATTTCCGTGTCCGAGTATAGTCTTCCAATATATCAATCTTTATGTCTCGACCATTTCGAGACTCCTCGTCATGTCCGTGATCTCATCCGGGACTCCAAACTACCTTCAGTACATCAAAACACATAAACTCATAATATTTATCGTCATCGAACGTTAAGCGTGCGGACCCTACAGGTTCGAGAACTATTGTCGGGGGTTTGGTGCGACATATGCCAACAGATGGCTTATCATGGTGGGGGCGAGTAGAACATCGCTGGTGCTTGGAAACGGGATGGGGTGAAGACATGCACGCCGGCAAATCTCACCCAGCTTCGGGGCTCTCCGGGGAGATAATACCCCTACTGCTGCTCTGCGGGGTCTCCGCATGATCACTATGGTCAAGTGTTTACACGATTGCTCCTTGAGTTGTGTCTGGTGGTAGGAGAGGGAAAGCCTAGCTCTCTCCCTCTATCTGGTGTGGTATAGAACTACTGGGATCCAACCCTTTGCATGGGTGCCCTGGGGGGTTTATATGGGCCTACCCCCCAGGGTACAATGGTAATTCGACTGGGTGCGGGCCCAGCTGTCAGTGCCTCCGACCTCCGACTTCTCCGCCGACTGCTGGGGCCCGCCAACTGGTGGGCCCCGCCGACTAGTCTGGTACGGAGCCGACAGGCCACGTCCGCCGCGGGTGGGTCTTGCCGGCTGCTGATTACTGTAGTCGTGCTCCTAATGATGCAGGCTTGGTCATGGGGTCGTGGCAACAGCCCCGCCGCCTGGCGGGCGATCACTGTGGCCACTCCCCATCTCTTCTTGATTAATGGCGCGTGGCCCCCGGGGGAGGGCTCGGCCGACTCCCCCAGGCCGACTCCTGACGGGTCTGACTGGCGGTTCTCCCGCCGTCTCCCGAGGTCTCGCTGACTGGTGGGCCCCGCTGCCTCCAGGCCGTACAGACAAGCCGTCGTGGGCGCAGGACCCGGTATAGTGGTGCTGATGTCAGGGCCGGCCGGGCAACAGTGCCACGCCGCAGGGAGATCTTCCCAAGTACGGCGTGCTGTAGCCATGCCTGCCCTTGGTAAGGGGCGGGGAGTGGGCTTCATTGTAGCCACGCCCCTGCCCCGTCCCCCTCGATGAGGTCACGGGTTGTTGGAGTCGCCGGCCGACTCCCCAAAGCCGGCTTCTCTGGAAGTCGCCCCTGGGACTCGGCCGTGAGCGGGCAGTCGGCCGCCTTGCCGTAGACTCCCCAGGAGGCGGCTCTTCGCCCTGTGGTCTTAAGGGGCACAGCCTGCCCCGATGTCTTGAAAGGTTATGGGGCTCGGGTTGGCCTACCCGTGGCCCATTACTCCGACAGTAGTCCCCGAAGCTGGTGAGGCGCCACGGACGATTGGCCGAGAAGCCTCAGCAGTTTCTCTTTCCGGGTGCTCAACATACGGTCTTGATTGACTTCTGCCGGGCTGACTAGAAGGAGTCGGACTCGCCCAACTCGGACTCACTCAATTCCGACTTGCTCAGTAGTTCGAACGTCGCGGCGGGATTTCAAGTGGCGTGCTGGCTAAGCTTCCAGGCCGCCGCCCGTTCTTGGCCTGTCACGCGAGGGCACGTGGCCAGGCCGTCCTGCCAGCCCATGCGCGCGACGGGACAGGCCCGTAGGCGGGGCCCGCCACTACCGCGCCTCGGCACCTGAGCGGATCCGCTGCGGCCCAGTGGACGGTTGGGATTCCCGTGAAGTTACTGCGCGCAGTAACTTTACGTGGATCGTGGGGGGCGTGGGGTTGCGGGCGCAGTAAATCCCCACGTCCGCCCCTCGGCTTCGCAGCCCATGGGGCTATAAGTAGGGGGAAGAGGGGGGCACGCGCGCCCCTCCTTCCCACTACCCCTTGCTTTCTTCCTCCTTGCAGCTCCTCGCTCTACTGCTTCCTCTTCTCTTCTTCGCTCCGCCACACGCCCAAGCCCCGGCGATCACCGCAGCGACAGCTCGCGATGAGCTCTTCCTCTGCGGCCGCGCCTCCCCCGTTGCGCTCCGGCACCTGGGACGGTTCCGAAGTCCATGAAGACCACATCGAGTTCCTCCACCGGACCCATCGGCTTCCCGGCGAGGACCGCGTGCAGGTGTGTCTCGCGTCGGAGGGGGAGATTTCCCCCGCCCCGCAGGCAAGCGGGTCATCTTCCACTCGCACTGCCTGCGTGGGCTGGGGCTGCTGGCGAGCAGCTTCTTCCGGTCTTTCATGGAGTTCTACGGACTCCAGCCACACCACCTCACCCCCAACACAGTGGTGCTACTGTCCGCCTTCGTGGCTCTGTGCGAAGGCTTCCTCGGAGTCCTCCCCACCCTCGAGATCTGGGAGGAGTTCTTCTTCTCTAAGCTCGGCACCCAGGCCACGGGTGTGCCGGCTCAGTGCGACGCCTTCATCGCCGTGCGAAGGACAAGAGCCGACAACCACTTCCCCTCCATCTCGCTGTTGAAGTCGGTGAAGATGTGGCAGCGGTCCTACTTCTACGTCAGGAACGTCGCCACGAGGGGCGACTGGGTCAATCTACCGGCTTTCGAAGCCGGCCCGCCGGCTGGCAGACTGCCCAACTGGTCGTACCGGGCCAGGTCGCTGACGCCTGCGGGAGCCGGCGCCATCACGCGACTCCGAGTGCTGACGCAGTCGGAGGGTCTGACTGGTCCGGACCTGCTGGCCGCCTTCGTCTCGCGCCGAGTTCTCCCACTCCAAGGCTGCCCTCACCTGATATGCCAGATGAGCGGGGGCCGCGACCCGAGTCGGATGTGCACCAAGGACATGCCTCACGAAGAGGTGGCCCTTATGGTGAACTACCTCTCGGACAGCAGGCTCCCGGAGGACTGGCGATTCGGCAAGGAGCCATACTCCCGCGCCAACCCCCCGCCCGTGGTGAGTCGCCTTTCTTTTCTTTCTTTGGATTGTCTTCTTCTTGCCGAGTTTTGTTCTGATCAGTCGGCTTTGGTTAGAATCCCCTTCTTCACCCACCAGCCGGCACCTCGGGGCCGGCCCGTGAGTTCGTCGCCGACCGGGCGGAGAGCGACGTCGACGACCCCGATCTGGGGGCGGCGGCTCTGGAAGACGACGCCGAGGGAGGAGGAGGGACGACAGGCGACTTCAGGCCCTCGGCTACCTTCGCCGACTGGCCTGAAGACGACGCCGAGGGAGGAGTCGCCCCTCGCCATCGGCCAGGAGCCAGCCAGCCGGGCGCGGGCTCTTCTGCCGCGTCGGGCGCTCCAGGCGGCGGGAAGAAGCGCCGGGCTGCGCCGACTTTGTTCGGCAGCCGGCCGAAGAAGCCCAAGGGCTCGGCTGCGGCGACCCGGCGGGACGAGGCAGCCGCGAAGGCCATCCGCTTCCGTAAGGAAGTGAAGAAGCCGCCGTTGGTCTCTGCGTAAGTATTCTGTCTTCAAAGTTTATTCTTTCTTCGTGTTTTGTCTGAGTCTCTGCTCGCCCCTCTTTCTTCAGGGCTCCCCTCTCTCTTGAGCGGGTCGCCGCCGCCTCCGTCATGGGGTCAGCGGAGACGCCCGCCACCACTCGGCGGATAGACCCCGCTGCCGACCTCCGGGAGGCGACGGAGCGGAATGCGCAGGAGAAGCGCAACGAAGAAGAAGCCCTCCGCCTGGAGAAGGCGGAGGCCGACAGGGCGGAGGCCTCCGCTAAGAAAAAACTAGCGGAGGCCGAAGCCGCCGCCGCGGCGAAGCAGCAGGCTGAGGAAGCCGCACGCCGCCAGTCGGCCTTGCTTGTTACCCCGCTGAACTCTGCGCCGCCGCCCCCGGAGTTCACGGGGCAGACTGGAGAAGCCGGCGGGGAGAACCTCGTCGAGGAGAGGGAAGGCGGCGAGCCCTCTACTCCGGGCGCGAACGTTCCGCCGCCGCCTCCGCCGCCGTCTGAAGGCGTGCAAGGCGAGCAGCCAGCGGACCCTCCGGTGCCGCCGACCGAAGACGAGGCCGTGGCGAGGCTACTCCTCCAGGTCGGCTCGCCAGCGCGCCGTCGTCTGGAGAAGGCGACTTCGGCACCCCGCCCCCTGGAAGCCGGCACCGCCAGCTCGGCGGCTCCAGACGCCGAAGCGACGAGCGCCGCACCTGTTGGGTGGGTGCGAGGAGGCGGCACAGGGCCGCTGAACCGGGCGCTCCTGGACGTCCAGGCGAAGCTCCGCGCTGAGGGCGACGCCCTCCAGAGTTGCACCAAGGCGTTCCTAGCGTCGCGGGCAGCCGTCCGGGTATGTTTTTTCTTTGGGCCTTTGTTTTTCTTGTTCCTCTCTGTGGGGGCGCGCCAGCGCACCCACTGGGTGTAGTCCCCGAGTTTCGGGCCGGCTGCTGAGCAGGCGGCCCGGAACTCCAATTGATGAACTTCTGGGTACTAACTTTGTCTGAAATGCTTGTTGCAGGATTACCACAACCTCCGCGTCACTGCCTTCAACCGTAATGTTGAAGAGCTGGGCAAGCGGACCGCCGACTTGGCGGAGAGCCGGAGTAAGTCCTTCCCTCTTTTTTCTTCTCTGCGGGGGCGCGCTAGCGCACCCGCGGGCTGTAGTCCCCGAGATTCGGGCCGACTGCTGAGCAGTCGGGCCGGATCTCCCCGGCGACCTACTTTATTGACGACTGTTGTCTTTCTTCCTTTCCTTCAGGAGCCAACGCTGCTCTTCAACAGCAGCTGAGCGAAGCCAACTCCGCCCTGCTCGCCAAAGGGGAGGAGTGCAGCAGGCTCGCCACAGAGCGCGATCTGCTGGCCACTCAGTTGGCAGAGCAGAAGGAGCTGCTTGCGAAGTCGCAGAGGGAGGCGGAGGAGACGGAAACCGCCCTCTTGGCCGAGTTCGCGAGCGAGCGCTCCTCCTGGTCTGACAAGGAGGCGCTGCTGTCCTCCGGCTTCCACGAGATTGAAGACATCGTTGATGGTGAGTCTCTTTATTTTCTTTCTTCGAGCTGCCGACTTAGATCGTGCCGACTCCTGGTTTTTGACTTGCTTCTTCGTGTCTTTTGCAGACTTCTTCCCTGGGCAGTCGCAGGCCGCTATCCAAGCCATCGAGGCCGATCGTGAAAGTCGGAGGGCGGAGGGCGCGGAGATCGCCGCCGATGCCCCCCGAACTCTTGATGAGCACATCTTGAGCATCGAGGCTCGCCTCCGGCCGGCTCACCGGATGCTGCGCCGGCTTCAGCGCGTCGGTGCCCAGGCGATTTCCGCCCTTTGGCCGGATATGCAGGCTCCGCGCACCCCCAGCCTGACGGCCAACTGGTTGGAGGTCGCGGCTGGTCGCCTCGAGGCCTGGAAGGGCTCTTCGGCCCGGGCTGGAGCGCGCCGGGCCTTGGAGTTCGTCAAGGCGTGGTACCCGGGGCTGGATCTAGACCGGTTGGCCACGCTTCGGTCGGAAGCCCAGCCGGAGCTGGCAGCTGCGGAAGACGCCCTCGTCAAGCGTGCTGCGGCGATCGCCGAGTACACCGACACGAGCATCTTCGTCCCCGAGCGGTCTGAAGACAGCGAGGAGGTACCGCCGGAGTGGTTTGGGATGAACCCAGACTACGGCGAAGACTCGGCGGAGGTGATTGGCTCCAGCGTCGAGGAGGAGGACGAGGCGGAGGATGAGGGCGAGGCGGAGGCACCAGAAGACGGAGCAGACGGCCAGCCTCAGCCCGACCGCGCCTCCAGCAACGAGCCGCGTGCAACCGACCCGACTGCTGCAGGAGGCGATCAAGCCGAGACTAGCCGGCCGACCGCCCCGACGCCTAATGCTGGCGCCTGCTCTGACCCCCCGAATCCGTCTGCCGCCTCCTAAGCTGCCGTTGTGTCTTTTGTTTTATCTGCTTCAGTAGTCTTTTGAAGAACTTGTTAATTCGCACAATTCCACCCGCGGGGTGTATTTTGAACCTCTACTCGACAATTCGGCCAAGGGCCTATGTTATATATATATATATATATATATATATATATATATATATATATATATATATATATATATCTTTTCTTGCTCATTGTTCTTTTGGTTGTTTTCCTTTGCCGCTTTCTCTTAGTTGCCTGCCTTGCCAATCGGACAGCCGCTCTGCGGACTGTTGCTGGATCAAGTGCTAGGCTACTTTGGGAAAGCAAGTACTTAGCCGATTTCAAGATTGTTTGAGCAAGTTGGATAGAAAACGACAATCCGACTGTCCGAGAGTCGGTTTGCGAGAAAGGCTGGAAGCCGTCTTGAGCTATGTTTTACGCTTTGAGTCCTTAGCCATTTTTCGTGCGAGCACCCATTCTACCTTACCTCTGCCCACCGTACAGTCGCTCTGCGAGCTGCGGCTTCTGACAGAAGACGGCTTAGGTGTTACACACTACTTGTCCGGCTGCAGGAAGCATTTCATAGTGCAAGGCGGCAAGTCCCCGGGCCGACTTGTCGAGCCCGGTGCCAAGCGGCATGACAAAGAGTAACATACTTGTAGGCATAATTTTTATCATACAGACAAAAGAGGGCAGTCCCCGAGCTCGTCTCGGGGGGCCCGAAGTCTTGGTACTTTAATACAAAAGGTAGCGTGGTACATACTGCATCAACTGTAAAATCTTCGGAGAAGATTTGCATTCCATGGCCGCTCTGTCTCCTTGCCGGAGTCGTCCCTCTTGCGTGCTCGGGGCTTCTGAGCGTCGATCAGGTAGTAGGAATCGTTGCCTAGTACTTTGCTGATGATGAAAGGGCCTTCCCAAGGCGGCGACAGCTTGTGCTGGCCGGCTGTTCGCTGGATCAGCCGGAGCACAAGGTCGCCTTCTTGGAAAGATCTTGGCCTGACCTTCCTGTTGTGGTATCGGCGCAGGCTCTGCTGGTAGATGCTGGACCGGCTGAGTGCCAACAGCCGGCCCTCTTCCAGCAAATCGACGCCGTCTTGTCGTGCTTCTTCTGCTTCCTCCTCGGTGTACATGGTGACTCGTGGGGAGTCGAACTCTATGTCCGTTGGGATGACGGCTTCGGCACCGTAGACGAGGAAGAAGGGCGTGAAGCCGGTTGACTTGTTTGGAGTCGTGCGCAGACTCCAGAGGACGGCTGGCAGCTCGTCGAGCCAGCAGCCAGCCGAGCGCTCCAGAGGCTCGATCAACCGAGGCTTGATGCCGGACAGGATGAGGCCGTTTGCTCGCTCCACTTGGCCGTTTGACTGCGGGTGGGCGACGGACGCTAGGTCCAGTCGGATGCCCTGTGTTGCGCAGAAACGGGCCAAGGCGCCTTTGGCAAAATTTGTGCCGTTGTCGGTGATGATGCTGTGTGGTATGCCGTACCGAATTGTGATATCGGTGATGAAGGTCACGGCAGTCGGACCGTTCAGTTTCTTAATTGGCTTCACTTCCACCCACTTGGTGAACTTGTCCACTGCGACAAGTAGGTGAGTTAGACCACCTCGTGCTGTCTTGAATGGTCCCACCATGTCTAGACCCCAAACTGCGAAAGGCCAAGCAATGGGGATGGTCTTGAGCGCGGAAGCCGGCTGGTGCGGCTTGGAGCTGAACTTCTGGCACCCTTTGCATTTTTGGACCAACTCCTTGGCCTCTTCCAAGGCAGTCGGCCAAAAGAAACCGTGCCGAAAAGCTTTGGCGACGAGTGCTCTTGAAGCCGCATGGTGGCCGCATTCGCCTTGATGGATGTCTTTGAGGATCGCCTGGCCTTGCTCTGGCTCTACGCAGCGCTGGTAGACACCAGTGACGCTGCGCCTGACCAGCTCTCTGTTGATTATGGTATAGGCTGCCGCCCGGCGTTGTACTTGCCGAGCTGAGGTCTCATCAGTTGGTAGCTCTTTGTTCACCAGGAATTTGAGGATGGGCTGGGCCCATGAGGGTGCTGCTATTTCTTCGACTACCAGAACTGCGACTTGGACGAGGGCGGCTGGGCTGGGAGGCGGCGGGCTGGAGTCAACAGCCGCTTGCTGGGCTGATGAAGTCCCCAGGCCGACTGGCGCGGTCCTTGGGCCGAGTTCTGGAATCTTCGAGTCCGTCACCGCAGTCCCCGGGCCGGGCTCGACTGTGGCAGCTTTGGAGTCGCCCGCCAAAGTCCCCGTTCCGACTGCCGGAGCTCTGGAGTCGGATCCGCCGTCTTCGGGAGGAGCCGGCACAAAAATGGAGTCTGATTCTGGTGAAGGCTTGACAGACGGCTTGAGGAGGCGTTGAAGGGCGACGCCAGATGGTATTGCTTGGCGGGTAGAGCCGATTCGTGCCAAGGCGTCTGCTTGGTCGTTGTCGTTTCTTGGCACATGGAGGAACTCGCACCCTTCGAAATACCCGCTGAGTTGCTGCACGAGGAAACGGTAGCTCGCCATGTTTGCGTCTTTCGCGTCCCAGTCGCCAGATGACTGCTGGACCACTAAGTCCGAGTCGCCATAACACAAGATCCGGCGGATGCCAAGTTCTTTGGCAAGCCGGAGCCCGTGAATGAGCGCCTCGTACTCGGCCACGTTGTTGGAGGCGGCAAAATGGATTTGCAGTGCATATTTGAGCTTGTCGCCTTTGGGAGAGGTGAGGACGACGCCGGCTCCCAAGCCGGTGCGCATCTTGGAGCCGTCGAAGTGCATCCGCCAATGGGTGGAGTCAGGCGCTGGAGGCAGGTACTGGGTCTCGGCCCAGTCGACGAGGAAGTCGGCCAGTGCTTGTGATTTGATAGCGGTGCGGGGCTGGTAGTAGATGGTGTAAGGAGCCAGCTCTATGGCCCACTTGGCCACTCGACCAGAGGCATCTCGGCTACCGATGATCTCGGCAAGTGGAGCCGTGCAGACCACTGTGATTGGATGCTCTTGAAAGTAAGGCTTCAATTTCTTGGCAGCAAAGTGCACGCCATAGCACATCTTCTGGTAGTGGGGGTAGTTCTGCTTGGAGGTCGACAGTACCTCGCTCAGGTAATATACTGGTCTCTGGACAGGTAGCGCCTTGCCTTCCTCCTTGCGCTCTACTACAATGACTGTGCTGACTACTCGGCTGGTGGCGGCGATGTACAGGAGCATAGGTTCCTTGGGAGTCGGAGCCGCCAGGACGGGTGGAGTAGTCAGCATCTTCTTCAACTGGTGGAAAGCTTCGTCCGCCTTATGGTTCCACTCGAAAAAAGTGGTCTTCTTCATGAGTTGGTATAAGGGGAGAGCTTTCTCGCCCAGCCGACTGATGAATCGGCTGATGGACGCCAAGCAGCCGGTGAACTTCTGCACATCCAGCAGTCGGCTAGGTACCTCCATTCTCTCGATGGCCTTGATTTTTACTGGGTTGCATTCTATGCCGCGTTCAGAGACCAGGAAACCTAGCAGCTGGCCGGCTGGTACTCCGAAGACACACTTCTCGGGGTTGAGCTTGATCTGGAACCGGCGCAGGTTCTCAAAGGTCTCCTTGAGGTCTTCCAGCAGTGTTCCTCGCTTTTCCGTCTTCACCACCACGTCGTCCACGTAAACGTGGGCGTTCCTGCCGAGCTGCTTGAGGAGGCACTTCTGCATGCAACGCTGGAAGGTGGCGCCGGCATTCCTCAAGCCGAACGTCATGGTGAGGTAGCAGAATGCTCCAAACGGCGTGATGAAGGCGGTCTTCAATCTATCAGCCGGGTTCAGCTTGATCTGGTGATATCCCGAGTACGCATCCAAGAAACTCAACAGCTCGCATCTGGCTGTGGAGTCTATCACCTGATCAATTCTCGGTAGAGCAAACAGGTCCATGGGGCAGGCCTTGTTGAGGCTCGTGTAGTCAATACACATTCGGCATTGCTTGTTCTTATTTAGCACCAGGACCGGATTTGCTAGCCACTCCGGGAAGAAAACTTCCATAATGAAGCCGGCTGCTAGGAGTCGGGCTATCTCTTCTCCGACAACTCTTCTCTTCTCTTCTGATAAGCGGCGCAGGGGCTGCCTGACCGGGTTTGCATCAGATCAGACGTGTAACTTGTGCTCGGCGAAATCCGTCGGTACACCTGGCATGTCCTTGGGAGACCATGCGAAGATGTCCCGATTCTCACGGAGGAAATCGACGAGCTCGCCTTCCTATTTTCTGTCGAGGTTTGCACCTACAACGGCGTACCTCTCTGGGTGCTCCGGATCCAAGGGTATCTTCTTTGTCTCTTTGGCCGGCTTGAACGAACCTTCGGCTTCCGACTCTTTCGGGTCGGGCGATATCTCCGGCTGCTTGCCGGCCATCCCACAACTCGCTCAAGGAGTCGCTTCTCGGCTGCTATCACCAGGGACTCGGCCAGCCGACTGCTCTCGGTCGCGCAAGCGGACGACTTCCGGTAGTCGCCGGCCACAGTCAGAATTCCCCTGGAACTGGGCATCTTCATCTTGAGGTAAGTGTAGTGGGGGACCGCGATGAACTTGGCCAAGGCGGGCCGGCCAAGTAGCACATGGTATGGGCTCTCAAGGTCCACTACCTCAAACCAAACAGACTCTCTTCGGAAGTGATCTTTGTCCCCAAAGAGGACGTCAATCAGGATCTTGCCGATTGGTGAGCAGGAAAGCCCAGGAACAATGTCGTGGAACATAGTCCGGCTGTTCTGAAGCTGTCTCTGCTTGATTCCTAACTTCTCCATGGTGTCCTTGTACAGGATATTGATGCTGCTGCCCCCATCTATCAGAACTTGCGAGAAACGCGCGGCCCGTTTGTCCGTGGCAAAGGTGGCGTCCAGGACCAAGGCGTAGGAGCCCGGACTCGGCATCACTTCTGGATGGTCAGCCCTGCTCTAGCTGATGGGCCTCTTACACCAGTGCATGAACTCTGGCGTCTCTGAGGCTACTGCGTTCACCTCTTGTCGCAGCAGCCGCCTGCTGCGTCGATCATCAGCCACACTGCTGAACACCACGTAGGCTCCATGCTCTTCAGGGTATTCTTCTTGTACTGCGCCGACTGGCCTGACTGCCGGCTGCTGGGGCGGAGGCGGAGGCGGCTGCCCAGCAGGCAGGGGTGGCAGGAGGCCGTCTCCCTTGGCGATCCTGGTGAGCTAGTGGCACTTCCGGGTGGTGTGATTCGACGGCTTCGCGCCGCTGTGGAACTTGCAAGGTCCATCCAAGGTCTACTCGTAGGAGAAGGCCGACAACCAGTTCGGCTTGCCGCCTTTCTGCCGCTTGGGCGGAGGCTGCTCTTCTGGTTGTTGGGCTTCGACGGTCGCGACCTGCCGGCTGCTGGAAGCCGGCTGCGGGGCCTTGCGCTTGTTGTCGCCCTGCTGTTGTCGCCATCCGGCGTCTGCTGCCGGAGTTCTTGGAGCCTGAGGAGCTACTTTGCCAGTCGTGCTGATTTGAATTTCCGTCTTCATGGAGGAGTCGGCCATAGCGTACTTGTCCGCTATGATCAGCAGCTCGTCGAGGGTTTCTGGCTCGTCGCAGAGGAGCTTGTGCTTGAGGAGGGTGCCTTCTCGGCACCCGGCTGTGAAGTACTCGATGGCCTGCACCTCGTGCACGTCCTCGCAGGAGTTCTGGAGCTCAGCCCAACGCGTGAGGTAGTCGCGAGTTGACTCGTCAGGACCTTGCACGCACAAGGAGAGCTGACGAGGCTTGGGAGGACGCTTGTACGTGCTGGTGAAGTTGCAGACGAACGCTTCGGTGAAGTCGACCCAGCTGTTGATGCTGCGGGGATTTAGGCTGTTCAGCCATGTCCGGGCCGTGCCCTGGAGCATGAGCAGAACGAACTTTACGGCGACTCGCTTGTTGCCGTTTGCTATGCTGACAGTCGCGGAGTAGTCGACTAGCCAGTCTTCCGGCTTCACGGAGCCGGTATACTTGGGCGTGTCTCTTGGGAGCGTGAACCCTTTGGGAAAGGGCTCGTCCCGAATGCGGGGCCCGAAACAAGGCGGACCCAGCTCGTCTTCTTCTTCCAGCGCCAGGGACCGGTGAAGTCGGTTGATCTGGTGGCGGGCGTCATTCTCTCCAACTCCCTCTCGGTGGCCAAGGCGGTCACCGAGAGTCGGATGGTCAACAGGCGGCGGGGAGACTCGCCTCTCCTTGCGGGGAGGGGGAGGCGGACAGTCGTCCCGTCGTTCCACTGCTCTCGGGCGGCCGTCTCGGTCGCGCTCTATGGTAATCCGAGTCCGACTGTGGCTGACAGCCGGCTCCTTGTCCTTCCTTCCTCGGGAACCACCAGTCGGCGCCCGAGACGTCGCGCCTTGATCTCGGTGTGGGTCGTCGTTTGGCCGCTGCGGCGCCTCCATGCGACAGCCGGCCTCGTTCTGCGCAGTAGC
Source organism: Triticum aestivum (assembly GCF_018294505.1). Taxonomy (NCBI): domain Eukaryota; kingdom Viridiplantae; phylum Streptophyta; class Magnoliopsida; order Poales; family Poaceae; genus Triticum; species Triticum aestivum. The sequence continues at coordinate 216,105,370 of NC_057797.1, forward strand.
CGCGTCGAGGAGCCGCTGGACTCGCTCCATCATGAGGCGGTGCTCTTCGCCCTCAAAATTGTCCAGCTCATATGCCGCTGCTTGGGCGGCTCGGATGTTCTCCGCTGGCGTGGCATACACGGGGCGGCTAGCCCCAAACAAGCTGGTGATGGCTACGCCACGCTGCTGAATCGCGCCAAGGCGGCTGGGCCCTGCCGGGGCCGGCGAGCTGCCAACAGCGCGATCCATCTCCCGCTGGTAAGCTTCTGACAAGTGTCTCATGCTGGCTAGCTTCTTTGTGCCTTCAACAAGCTGAAGGCGGCGTGCTTCTAACGTCTCTGCGTCAGCATCTTCCGGAATGGGCGTAGCTAGGTCTTGCAGCGCCGCGCCGAGTGAGTCGGGCGCCCTTCCACCAGGGAACTCGTCATGACTGATGACTAGCACCTCAGTGATGGTGCTTCCGTCGCTCTCCGCATGGGGGAGAGGTTCGTCGTAGACCACCACATTGGTGGGGAACGCGTCGACCGACGCGGTGTCGGAGTCGACCAACATCGGGTCGGTGGAGCCTACGGACTCCAAGTCTATGGCGGGCTCGCCGGAAACGTGGAGTTGATCAAGGAGGCCTGCGAGGAGGTTTTCGGGGCCGCCTGCGCCTGCGTCGGACGCAGGTTCGTCGGAGAGGCGGACCTCGCCGACAAGTTCGGCCAAGGAGCTGGCTGCGCAGGCGATCTCAATGCCGCGCAGCACGTCGACACAAACTTCGTCTGGCGTGCCTAGCTGGCTGCGCTCGCCAGGGAGGAAAAGGGTTCCCGTCCAGAATAGATCTCCGGACGGCAGTGCACCAGGCCCCACGGTGGGCGCCAAATGTCGGGGGTTTGGTGCGACATATGCCAATGGATGGCTTATCATGGTGGGGGCGAGTAGAACGTCGCCGGTGCCTGGAAACGGGATGAGGCGAAGACATGCACGCCGGTGAATCTTACCCAGCTTCGGGGCTCTCCGGGGAGATAATACCCCTACTGCTGCTCTGCGGGGTCTCCGCATGATCACTATGGTCAAGTGTTTACACAGTTGCTCCTTGAGCTGTGTCTGGTGGTAGGAGAGGGCAAGGCTAGCTCTCTCCCTCTATCTGGTGTGGTATAGAACTACTGAGATCCAACCCTTTGCATGGGCGCCCTGGGGGGTTTATATAGGCCTACCCCCAGGGGTACAATGGTAATTCGACTAGGTGCGGGCCCAGCTGTTAGTGCCTCCGACCTCCAACTTCTCCACTGACTGCTGGGGCCCGCCAACTGGTCTGGTACGGAGCCGACAGGCCACGTCCGCCGCGGGTGGGTCTTGCCGGCTGCTGATTACTGTAGCCGTGCTCCTGATTAATGGCGTCGTGGAGTCGTGGCAACAGCCCTGCCGCTTGGCGGGCAATCACTATGGCCACTCCTCATCTCTTCTTGATTAATGGCGTGTGGGCCCCGGGGGAGGGCTCGGCCAACTCCCCCGGGCCGACTCCCGACGGGTCCGACTGGTGGTTCTCCCGCCGTCTCCCGAGGTCTCGCTGGCTGGTGGGCCCCGCTGCCTCCAGGGCGTACGAACAAGCCGTCGTGGGCGCAGGACCAGGTATAGTGGTGCTGATGTCAGGGCCGGCTGGGCAACAGTGCCACGCCGCAGGGAGATCTTCCCAAGTACGGCGCGCTGTAGCCATGCTTGCCCTTGGTAAGGGGCAGGGAGTGGGCTTCATTGTAGCCACGCCCCTGCCCCGTCCCCCTCGATGAGGTCACGGTTTGTTGGAGTCGCCGGCCGACTCCCCAAAGCCGGCTTCTCTGGAAGTCGCCCCTGGGACTCGGCCGTGTGCGGGCAGTCGGCCGCCTTGCCGTAGACTCCCCAGGAGGCGGCTCTTCGCCCTGTGGTCTTGAGGGGCGCAGCCTGCTCCGATGTCTTGAAAGGTTATGGGGCTCGGGTTGGCCTACCCATGGCCCATTACTCCGACAACTATGTAGACATGACCGAGACTCATCTAAGGTCAATAACCAATAGCGGAACCTGGATGCTCATATTGGCTCCCACATATTCTATGAAGATCTTTATCGGGCAAACCGCATGACAACATACGTTGTTCCCTTTGTCATCGGTATGTTACTTGCCCGAGATTCGATCGTCGGTATCATCATACCTAGTTCAATCTCATTACCGACAAGTCTCTTTACTCGTTCTGTAATGTATCATCCCGCAACTAACTCATTAGTCACTTTGCTTGCAAGGCTTATAGTGATGAGCATTACCGAGAGGGCCCAAAGATACCTCTCCGAAACACGAAGTGACAAATCCTAATGTCGATCTATGCCAAATCAACAAACACCATCGGAGACACCTGTAGAGCATCTTTATAATCACCCAGTTACGTTGTGATGTTTGATAGCACACTGATACGTCTCCAACGTATCTATAATTTTTGATTGTTCCATGCTATTATATTATCTGTTTTGGATGTTTAATGGGCTTTAATATGGTCTTTTATATTATTTTTGGGACTAACCAATTAACCGGAGGCCCATTGCCAGTTTCTGTTTTTTGCCTATTTCAGTGTTTCACAGAAAAGGAATATCAAACGGAATCCAAATGGAACGAAACCTTTGCGAGGATCTTTCTTGGAACAAACGCAATCCAGGAGACTTGGAGTGGAAGTCAGAGACGCAACAAGGCGGCCACGAGGTAGGAGGGCGCGCCCAGGGGGGTAGGCGCGCCCCCACCCTCGTCGGCCTCTCGTAGCTCCACTGACATACTTATTTCGCCTATATATACTCCTGTACCCTAAAAACATCCAAGAGAGTCATGAAACCACTTTTCCACCGCCGCAACCTTCTGTACCCATGAGATCCCATCCGGGTCCTTTTCCGGCGATCTGCCGGAGGGGGGATCGATCACGGAGGGCTTCTACATCAACACCATAGCCACTCCGATGATGTGTGAGTAGTTTACCATAGACCTTCGGGTCCATAGTGTTGGGGAACGTTGCAGAAAACAAAAAAAATTCCTACGTTTTCACCAAGATCCATCTATGAGTTCATCTAGCAACGAGTGATCGGATGCATCTACATACCTTTGTAGATCACGAGCGGAAGCGTTCAAAGAACGGGGATGAAGGAGTCGTACTCGTCGTGATCCAAATCACCGGAGATCCTAGCGCCGAACGGACGGCACCTCCACGTTCAACACACGTACGGTCAGCGTGACGTCTCCTCCTTCTTGATCCAGCAAGGGGCAAGGAGAGGTTGATGAAGATCTAGCAGCACGACGGCGTGGTGGTGCATGCAGCAGTCACCGCGGCAGGGCTTCGCCGAGCTTCTGCGAGAGGGAGAGGTGTAGCAGGGAGAGGGAGGCGCCAAGGCTTGAGGTGCGGCTGCCCTCCCTCCCCCCCTTTATATAGGCCCCCTAGGGGGGTGCGCCGGCCCTAGGAGATGGGATCTCCTAGGGGGGGCGGCGGCCAAGGGGGTGGAGTGCCCCCCAAGGCAAGTGGAGGCGCCCCCTCCCCTAGGGTTCCCAACCCTAGGCGCATGGGGGGCCCAAGGGGGGCGCACCAGCCCACTATGGGCTGGTTCCCTCCCCACTTCAGCCCATGGGGCCCTCCGGGATGGGTGGCCCCACCCGATGGACCCCCGGGACCCTTCCGGTGGTCCCGGTACAATACCGTTGACCCCCGAAATTCTCTGGATGGCCGAAACTGCACTTCATATATATAATTCTTCACCTCTGGACCATTCTGGAACTCCTCGTGACGTCCGGAATCTCATCCGGGACTCCAAACAACTTTCGGGTTACTGCATACTCATATCTCTACAACCCTAGCGTCACCGAACCTTAAGTGTGTAGACCCTACGGGTTCGGGAGACATGTGGACATGACCGAGACGACTCTCCGGTCAATAACCAATAGTGGGATCTGGATACCCATGTTGGCTCCCACATGCTCCTCGATGATCTCATCGAATGAACCACGATGTCGAGGATTCAAGCAACCCCGTATACAATTCCCTTTGTCAATCGATACGTTACTTGCCCGAGATTCGATCGTCAGTATCCCAATACCTCGTTCAATCTCGTTACCGGCAAGTCACTTTACTCATACCGTAATGCATGATCCCGTGACCAGACACTTGGTCACTTTGAGCTCATTATGATGATGCATTACCAAGTGGGCCCAGAGATACCTCTCCGTCATATGGAGTGACAAATCCCAGTCTTGATCTGTGTCAACCCAACAGACACTTTCGGAGATACCCGTAGTATACCTTTATAGTCACCCAGTTACGTTGTGACGTTTGGTACACCCAAAGCACTCCTACAGTATCCGGGAGTTACACGATCTCATGGTCTAAGGAAAAGATACTTGACATTGGAAAAACTCTAGCAAACGAACTATACGATCTTGTGCTATGTTTAGGATTGGGTCTTGTCCATCACATCATTCTCCTAATGATGTGATCTCGTTATCAATGACATCCAATGTCCATAGTCAGGAAACCATGACTATCTGTTGATCAACGAGCCAGTCAACTAGAGGCTTACTAGGGACATGTTGGTGTCTATGCATTCACACATGTATTACGATTTCCGGATAACACAATTATAGCATGAATAAAAGACAATTATCATGAACAAGGAAATATAATTATAATCCTTTTATTATTGCCTCTAGGGCATATTTCCAACACATAGTTATTAGCTAGATGGCTTCTTCTCTCTCTTTGGTTCTCAATACAAAGTTCTCCTCGATGTTCTTGGAGATCCATTCGATGTAATATTCTTTTGCGGTGTGTTTGCCGAGATCCGATGAATTGTGGATTTATGATCAAGTTTATCTATGAACAATATTTGGTTCTTCTCTGAATTCTTATATGCATGATTTGATATCTTTGCAAGTCTCTTTGAATTATCGGTTTAGTTTGGCCTACTAGATTGATCTTTCTTGCAATGGGAGAAGTGCTTAGCTTTGGGTTCAATCTTGCGGTATCCTTTCCCAGTACAGTAGGGGCAGCAAGGCACGTATTGTATTGTTGCCATCGAGGATAAAAAGATGGGGTTTATATCACATTGCTTGAGTCTATCCCTTTACATCATGTCATCTTGCCTAAAGCATTACTCGTTTCTTATGAACTTAATACTCTAGATGCATGCTAGATAGCGGTCGATGTGTGGAGTAATAGTAGTAGATGCATAATCACTTCGGTCTACTTAACACGGACGTGATGCCTATATTTCATAGTCATAGCCTAGATATTCTCATAACTATGCGCTTTTCTATCAATTGCTCGCTAGTAATTTGTTCACCCACCGGAATACATGCTATCATGAGAGAAGCCACTAGTGAAACCTATGCCCCCCGGGTCTATTTTATATCCTATAAGTTTCCGATCTACAATTCTAGTTTACTATTTATTTTATTTTGCAATCTTTACTTTTCAATCTATACAACAAAAATACCAAAAATATTTATCTTATTATCTTTATCAGATCTCACTTTTGCAAGTGGCCATGAAGGGATTGACAACCCCTTTATCGTGTTGGTTGCAAGGTTCTTGATTGTTTGTGTAGGTACTAGGCGACTTGCATGTAATCTCCTACTGGATCGATACCTTGGTTCTCAAAAACTGAGGGAAATACTTACGCTACTTTGTTGCATCACCCTTTCCTCTTCAAGGGGAAACCAACGCATGCTCAAGAGGTAGCAAGAAGGATTTCTGGCGCCGTTGCCGGGGAGATCTACGCTCAAGTCAAGACATACCAATTACCCATCATAAAATCTTCTCCCTCGCATTACATTCTTTGCCATTTGCCTCTCGTTTTCCTCTCCCCCACTTCACCTTTGCCGTTTTATTCGCCCCTTTTCCGTTCGTCCTTCTATTTGCTTGTGTTACCATGTGCCTTCTATTAGCTTGCATCTTCGCTTGCTAAATATCTATTGTTATGGATCCTCATCCACTTGCTAATCTCTTTAAGAGATCCAATTATGACGAACCTATTGCTAGTGAGTTGAGTGCACTAGATTATCTTTATGAGGTTTTGCTTGAAATTCGTGAATCTGAAAATTGTGATGAAGTGCTTTATGAAGTGATTCACGATAGATCTTTGAATAAAAAGCATGATAGCAATGATGTTATTATAAATTCTATTAACATGCAAAACCCTAAGCTTGGGGATGCTAGTTTTGCTATGTCCGGTACTTGTTGCAATGATCATGATTGGGGTGATTCTTCTTATGATCTTGAAAATTTATTCAAGCCCCATGGTGAATATGAGATTTATAATAGTGTTTGCAATATTGATAAAAGTGGGTTTGGAGAGGTCATGACTTTAGTTAATGTTAATCCCACTATTTTGGAAGAGTGTCAACTTTGCATGCATGTGGATCATGAAGATAAAATTTTATGTGATAGCTATATTGTTGAATTTGATTATTATCCTACATGTAATTATTATGAGAGAGGAAAATATGGTTGTAGAAATTTTCGTATCACTAAATTACCTCTCGTTATGTTGAGATTGCTATTGTTTCTTTCTCCTTCCTTGCATATGCTAGTTTTTGCTTGTCTTGGTAATTTGTTTGCTTATATAATGCCTATGCGTAGGAATTATGTTAGACTTAGATGTGATTTTCATATGCTTCATGATGCTTCCTTCGTGATTCAACTGCTATCTTTAATGTGAGCATCATTAAAATTATAGATGCCTAGCTAGGGGCGTTAAACGATAGCGCTTGTTGGGAGGCAACCCAATTTTATTTTTTGTTCTTTACTTTTTGTTCTTGTTTAGTAACAAATTATTTATCTAGCCTCTGCTATGATTGTGTTTTTTATATTTTAATTAGTGTTTGTGCCAAGTAAAGCCTTTAGGATCTTCTTGGGTGATTGTTGTTTGATCTTGCTGAAAACAAACAGAAAGTATGCGCTCACGAGAATAATTTTAATTTTTTACCAGAGAGCGATAAAATACCGGTTTCAACTGCAGTAGATCAATATACAAATTATTTAGGTCGTCCTAATGTTTCGGAATTTTTTGAGTTACATAAGTATTCGAAACCTCCAGATTGCTACAGACTGTTCGGTTTTTGACAGATTCTGTTTTTCATGTGTTGTTTGCCTATTTTGATGAATCTATGTCTAGTATCGGGGGGTATGAACCATAGAGAAGTTGGAATACAGTAGGTTTAACACCAATATAAATAAATAATGAGTTCATTATAGTACCTTAAAGTGGCAGTTTGTTTTCTTATACTAACGAAGCTCATGAGATTTTCTGTTGAGTTTTGTGTTATGAAGTTTTCAAGTTTTTGGGTAAAGATTTGATGGATTTTGGAACAAGGAGTGGCAAGAGACTAATATTGGGGATGCCCAAGGCACCCCAAGGTAAAATTCAAGGACAACCCAAAGCATAAGCTTGGGGATGCCCCGGAACGCATCCCCTCTTTCGCCTTTGTCTATCGGTAACTTTACTTGAGGCTATAACTTTATTCACCACATGATATGTGTTTAGCTTGGAGCGTCTTGTATGATTTGAGTCTTTGCTTTTTAGTTTAACACAATCATCCTTTCTGTACACACCTTTCGGGAGAGATACACATGAATCATAATTTATTAGAATACTCTATGTGCTTCACTTATATCGTTTGAGCTAGATAATTTTGCTCTAGTGCTTCACTTATATCTTTTTAGAGCACGGTGGTGGTCTTATTTTATAGAAATTATTGATCTCTCATGCTTCACTTATATTATTTTGAGAGTCTTTTAGAACAGCATGGTAATTTGCTTTGGTTATGAAATTAGTCCTGATATGATAGGCATCCAAGATGGGTATAATAAAAACTTTCATATAGAGTACATTGAATACTATGAGAAGTTTCATACTTGATGATTGTTTTGAGATATGAAGATGGTGATATTAGAGTCATGCTAGTTGAGTATTTGTGAATTTGATAAATACTTGTGTTGAGGTTTGCAAGTCCCGTAGCATGCACGTATGGTAATCGTTGTGTAACAAATTTGAAGCATGAGGTGTTTCTTTGATTGTCCTCCTTATGAGTGGCGGTCGGGGATGAGCGATTGTCTTTTCCTACCAATCTATCCTCCTAGGAGCATGCACATAGTGCTTGGTTTTAATGACTTGTAGATTTTTGCAATAACTATGTGAGTTCTTTATGACTAATGTTGATTCCATGGATTATACGCACTCTCACCCTTCCATCATTGTTAGCCTCTTCAGTACCGTGCATTGCCCTTTCTCACCTCGAGAGTTGGTGCAAACTTCACCGGTGCATCCAAACCCCGTGATATGATACGCTCTATCACACATAAGCCTCCTTATATCTGCCTCAAAATAGCCACCATACCTACCTATTATGGCATTTCCATAGCCATTCCGAGATATATTGCCATGCAACTTTTCGTCATTCTGTTTATTATGACACGCTTCATCATTGTCATATTGCCTTGCATGATCCTGTAGTTGACATCGTATTTGTGGCAAAGCCACCGCTCATAATTTTTTTATACATGTCACACTTGAATCATTGCACATCCCGGGTACACCGTCGGAGGCATTCATATAGAGTCATATTTTGTTTTAGTATCGAGTTGTAATTTTTGAGTTGTAAATAAATAGAAGTGTGATGATCATCATTATTAGAGCATTGTCCCATGTGAGGAAATAAAAAAAGGAGAAAGGCCAAATAAAAAAAGAGAAGGCCCAAAAAAATTAGAGAAAAAGAGAGAAGGGACAATGTTACTATCCTTTTTCCACACTTGTGCTTCAAAGTAGCACCATGATCTTCATGATAGAGAGTCTCTTATTTTGTCACTTTCATATACTAGTGGGACTTTTCATTATAGAACTTGGCTTGTATATTCCAACAATGGGCTTTCTCAAAATGCCCTAGGTCTTCGTGAGCAAGCAAGTTGGATGCACACCCACTTAGTTTCTTTTGTTGAGCTTTCATACATTTATAGCTCTAGTGCATCTGTTGCATGTTAATCCCTACTCCTCGCATTGACATCAGTTGATGGGCATCCATGAAGGAAATATGCCCTAGAGGCAATAATAACATTGTTATTTATATTTCCTTATATCATGATAAATGTTTATTATTCATGCTAGAATTGTATTAACCGGAAACTTAGTACATGTGTGAATACATAATACAAACAGAGTGTCACTAGTTTGCCTCTACTTGACTAGCTTGTTGAATCAAAGATGGTTATGTTTCCTAACGTCATGGAGCATATGAGATGTTCCAGGAGTTGTAGTTAATATTTCAAGCAAATGCCCGGATTGAGAGATATGAAGTCTCCAATAAGTTCTACAACTGCAAGATGGAGGAGCATAGTTCTGTTAGTGAACATATACTCAGAATGTCTGGGTACCACAACCACTTGACTTAGCTGGGAGTTAATCTTCCTGATGATAGTGTCATTGACAGAGTTCTTCAATCACTGCCACCAAGCTACAAGAGCTTCATGATGAACTATAATATGCAAGGGATGGATAAGACGATTCATGAGCTCTTCGCAATGCTAAAGGCTGCGGAGGTAGAAATCAAGAAGTAGCATCAAGTGTTGATGGTCAACAAGACCACCAGTTTCAAGAAAAAAGGTAAAGGGAAGAAGGGGAACTTCAAGAAGAACAGCAAGCCAGTTGCTGCTCAAGTGAAGAAACCCAAGTCTGGACCTAAGCCTGAGACTGAGTGCTTCTACTGCAAAGGAACTGGTCACTGGAAGCGGAACTGCCCCAAGTATTTGGCGGAGAAGAAGGATGGCAAAATGAAAGGTAAATTTGATATACATGTTATTGATGTGTAACTTAGTAATGTTCGCAGTAGTGCCTGGGTATTTGATACTGGTTCAGTTGCTAACATTTGCAACTTGAAACAGGGGCTACGATTAAGCGAAGATTGGCTAAGGACGAGGTGACGATGCGCATGGGAAATGGTTTCAAAGTCGATGTGATCGCCGTTGGCACACTACCTCTACATCTACCTTCAGGATTAGTTTTAGACCTAAATAATTGTTATTTGGTGCCAGCGTTGAGCATGAACATTATATCTGGATCTTGTTTGATGCGAGACGGTTATTCATTTAAATCAGAGAATAATTGTTGTTCTATTTATATGAGTAATATCTTTTATGGTAATGCACCCTTGATGAGGGGTCTATTTTTACTAAATCTTGATAGTAGTGATACACATGTTCATAGTATTGAAGCCAAAAGATGCAGAGTTGATAACGACAGTGCAACTTATTTGTGGCACTGCTGTTTGGGTCATATTGGTGTAAAGCGCATGAAGAAACTCCATTATAATGGACTTCTGGAATCACTTGATTATGAATCATTTGGTACTTGCGAACCATGCCTCATGGGCAAGATGACTAAAACTCCGTTCTCCGGAACAATGGAACGAGCAACAGAGTTATTGGAAATCATACATACTGATGTTTGTGGTCCAATGAACATTGAAGCTCGTGGCAGACATCGTTATTTTCTCACCATCACAGATGATTTAAGCAGATATGGGTATATCTAATTAATGAAACATTAGTCTGAAACATTTGAAAAGTTCAAAGAATTTCAGAGTGAAGTGCAAAATCATCGTAACAAGAAAATCAAGTTTCTGCGATCTTGTAGTGGAGATGAATATTTGAGTTATGAGTTTGGTCTTCATTTGAAACAATGCGGAATAGTTTCGCAACTTACGCCACCTGGAACACCACAACATAATGGTGTGTCCGAACGTCGTAACCGCACTTTATTAGGTATGGTGCGGTCTATGATGTCTCTCACTGATTTACCGCTATCGTTTTTGGGTTATGCTTTAGAGATGACTGCATTCACAATAATAGGGCACCATCTAAATCCGTTGAGACGACACCTTATGAACTGTGGTTTGGCAAGAAACCCAAGTTGTCGTTTCTTAAAGTTTGGGGCTGCGATGCTTATGTGAAAAAGCTTCAAACTGATAAGCTCGAACCCAAATCGGAGAAATGTGTCTTCATAGGATACCCAAAGGAGACTGTTGGGTGCACCTTCTATCACAGATCCGAAGGCAAGATATTCATTGCTAAGAATGGATCCTTTCTAGAGAAGGAGTTTCTCTTGAAAGAAGTGAGCGGGAGGAAAGTAGAACTTGATGAGGTAATTGTACCTTCTCCCTTATTGGAAAGTAGTTCATCACTGAAATCAGTTCCAGTGATTCCTACACCAGTAAGTGAGGAAGCTAATGATGATGATCATCAAACTTCTGATCAAGTTACTACCGAACCTCATAGGTCAACCAGAGTAAGATCCGCTCTAGAGTGCTACGGTAATCCTATTCTGGAGGTCATGTTACTTGACCATGACAAACCTACGAACTATGAGGAAGCGATGATGAGCCCGGATTCCGCAAAATGTCTTGAGGCCATGAAATCTGAGATGGGATCCATGTATGAGAACAAAGTATGGACTTTGGTTGACTTGCCCGATGATCGGCATGCTATAGAGAATAAATGGATCCTCAAGAAGAAGACTAACGCTGACGGTAATGTTACTGTCTACAAAGCTTGACTTGTCGCAAAAGGTTTTTGACAAGTTCACGGAGTTGACTGATGTCTACTACACAACCTTCTTCTTGTAGACGTTGTTGGGCCTCCAAGTGCAGAGGTTTGCAGGACAGTAGCAAATTTCCCTCAAGTGGATGACCTAAGGTTTATCAATCCGTGGGAGGCGTAGGATGAAGATGGTCTCTCTCAAACAACCCTGCAACCAAATAACAAAGAGTCTCTTGTGTCCCCAACACACCCAATATAATGGTAAATTGTATAGGTGCACTAGTTCGGCGAAGAGATGGTGATACAAGTGCAATATGGATGGTAGATATGGGTATTTGTAATCTGAAAAATATAAAAACATCAAGGTAGCAAGCGATAAAAGTGAGCACAAACGGTATTGCAATGCTAGTAAACAAGGCCTAGGGTTCATACTTTCACTAGTGCAAGTTCTCTCAAAAATAATAACATAATTGGATCATATAACTATCCCTCAACATGCAACAAAGAGTCACTCCAAAGTCACTAATAGCGTAGAACATATGAAGAGATTATTGTAGGGTACGAAACCACCTCAAAGTTATCCTTTCTGATCGATCTATTCAAGAGTCCGTAGTAAAATAACACGAAGCTACTCTTTCTGTTCAATCTATCCTAGAGTTCGTACTAGAATAACACCTTAAGACACAAATCAACCAAAACCCTAATGTCACCTAGATACTCCAATGTCACCTCAAGTATCCGTGGGTATGATTATATGATATGCATAACACAATCTCAGATTCATCTATTCAGCCAACACAAAGAACTTCAAAGAGTGCCCCAAAGTTTCTAACGGAGAGTCAAGACGAAAACGTGTGCCAACCCCTATGCATAAGTTCACAATGTCACGGAACTCGCAAGTTGATCACCAAAACATACATCCAGTGGATCACGTGATATCCCATTGTCACCACAGATAAGCACATGCAAGACATACATCAAGTGTTCTCAAATCCTTAAAGATTCATTCCGATAAGATAACTTCAAAGGGAAAACTCAATTCATCACAAGAGAGTAGAGGGGGAGAAACATCATAAGATCCAACTATAATAGCAAAGCTCGCGATACATCAAGATCGTGCCAAATCAAGAACACGAGAGAGAGAGAGAGATCAAACACATATCTACTGGTATATACCCTCAGCCCCGAGGGTGAACTATTCCTTCCTCGTCATGGAGAGCGTCGAGATGATGAAGATGTCCACCGGAGAGGGATTCCCCCTCCGGTAGGGTGCTGGAACGGGTCTAGATTGGTTTTCGGTGGCTACGGAGTCTTGCGGCGGCGGAACTCCCGATTTAGGTTTCTTTTTGGGGGTTTATGTGTTTATAGGAATTTTTGGCATCGGTCTCATGTCAGCGGGGGTCTCCGAGTCGTCCACGAGGGTGGAGGGCGCGCCCTCCTATCTCGTGGATAGCTCGGGACTCTTGTGGCCCAACTATTTTACTCCGGGGGCTTCTTTTGGCACGTCAATTGGACTCCGTTTGGTATTCCTTTTCTGTAAAACTCAAAAACAAGGAAAAAACAGAAACTGGCACTAGGCTCTATGTTAATAGGTTAGTCCAAAAAATCAAATAAAATAGCATATAAATGCATATAAAATATCCTAGATGGATAATATAATAGCATGGAACAATCAAAAATTATAGATATGTTGGAGACGTATCAAGCTTCCCCAAGCTTAATTCCTGCTCGTCCTTGAGTAGGTAAATGATAAAAACAAAAAATTTGATGTGGAATGCTACCTGGCATATTTATCCATGTAATTCTCTTTATTATGGGAAGAATATTCAGATCGGAAAGATTCAAGACAAAAGTTTAATATTGACATAAAAATAATAATACTTCAAGCATACTAACTAAGTAGTCATGTCTTCTCAAAATAACATGTCCAAAGAAAGCTTATCCCTACAAAATCATATAGTTTGTCTATGCTTCATTTTCGTCACACAAAAATGCTCCCATCCTGCACCACCCCGATGACAAGCCAAGCAATTGTTTCATACTTTAGTAATCTCAAACTTTTTTCAACTTTCACGCAATACATGAGCGTGAGCCATGGACATAGCACTATGGGTGGAATAGAATATAATGATGGGGGTTGTGTGAAGAAGACAAAAAAAGGAGAAAGTCTCACATTGACGCGGCTAATCAACAGGCTATGGACATGCCCATCAATTGATGTCAATGCGAGGAGTAGGGATTGCCATGCAATGGATGCACTAGAGCTATAAATGTATGAAAGCTCAACAAAAGAAACTAAGTGGGTGTGCATCCAACTTGCTTGCTCACGAAGACCTAGGGCATTTTAGGAAGCCCATTGTTGGAACATACAAGCCAAGTTCTATAATGAAAAATTCCCACTTAGTATATGAAAGTGACAACATAAGAGACTCTCTATCATGAAGATCATGGTGCTACTTTGAAGCACAAGTGTGGAAAAAAGGATAGTGGCACTGTCCCTTCTTATTTATATTTTTTTTCTTTTTTTTATTTGGCACTTTTTTTATTTGGCCTTTCTTTTTTTATTTGGCCTTTCCTTTTTTTGTTTGGCCTTTCTCCTTTGGGGGGGGGGGGGACAATGCTATATTAATGATGATCATCACACTTCTATTTATTTACAACTCAATGATTACAACTCGATACTAGAACAAAGTATAACTCTATATGAATGCCTCTGGCGATATACCGGGATGGGCAATGAATCAAGAGTGACATGTATAATAAATTATGCATGGTGGCCTTGCCAAAAATATGATGTCAACTACATGATCATGCAAGGCAATATGACAATGATGATGTGTGTCATGATGAATGGAACGGTGGAAAGTTGCATGGCAATATATCTCAGAATGGCTATGGAAATGCCATAATAGGTAGGTATGGTGGCTGTTTTGAAGAAGATATAAGGAGGTTTATGTGTGACAGAGCGTATCATATCACGGGGTTTGGATGCACCGGCGAAGTTTGCAGCGACTCTCGAGGTGAGAAAGGGCAATGCACGGTACTGAAGAGGCTAGCAATGATGGAAGTGTGAGAGTGCGTATAATCCATGCACTCAACATTAGTCATAAAGAACTACATGATCATGTATGGCAATATGACAATGATGATGTGTGTCATGATGAATGGAACGGTGGAAAGTTGCATGGCAATATATCTCAGAATGGCTATGGAAATGCCATAATAGGTAGGTATGGTGGCTGTTTTGAAGAAGATATAAGGAGGTTTATGTGTGACAGAGCATATCATATCACGGGGTTTGGATGCACCGGCGAAGTTTGCAGCGACTCTCGAGGTGAGAAAGGGCAATGCACGGTACTGAAGAGGCTAGCAATGATGGAAGTGTGAGAGTGCGTATAATCCATGCACTCAACATTAGTCATAAAGAACTCACATACTTATTGCAAAAAACTACAAGTCATCAAAAACCAAGCATTACACGCATGCTCCTAGGGGGATAGATTGGTAGGAAAACACCATCGCTCGTCCCCGACCACCACTCATAAGGAGGACAATCAAAGAAACACCTCATGCTTCAAATTTATCACACAACGGTTACCATACGTGCATGCTACGGGACTTGCAAACCTCAACACAAGTATTTCTCAAATTCACAATTACTCAACTAGCACAACTCTAATATTACCATCTTCATATCTCAAAACAATTATCAAGTATCAAACTTCTCATAGTATTCAATGCACTTATATGAAAGTTTTTATTATACCCATCTTGGATCCCTATCATATTAGGACTAATTTTATAACCAAAACAAATTACCATGCTGTTCTAAAAGACTCTAAAAATAATATAAGTGAAGCATGAGAGTTCATCTATTTCTATAAAATAAAACCACCGCCATGCTCTAAAAGGATATAAGTGAAGTACTAGAGCAAACGACAAACTACTCCCAAAGATATAAGTGAAGATCAATGAGTAGTCGAATAATTATGCAACTATGTGAAGACTCTCTAACATTTAAGAATTTAAGATATTGGTATTTTATTCAAACTTCAAGCACAACAAAATAAAATGAAATGACACTCCAAGCAAAACACATATCATGTGGTGAATAAATATATAGCTCCAAGTAAAGTTACCGATGAACGAAGACGAAAGAGGGGATGCCATCCGGGGCACCCCCAAGCTTAGGCTCTTGGTTGTCCTTGAATATTACCTTGGGGTTCCTTGGTAATCCACAATCTTAGGCTCTTGCCACTCCTTATTCCATAGTCCATCGAATCTTTACCCAAAACTTGAAAACTTCACAACACAAAACTTAATAGAAAACTCATAAGCTCCGTTAGTATAAGAAAATAAATCACCACTTAGTACTGTTCTGAACTCACTCTAAATTCATATTGGTGTAATATATACTGTATTCCAACTTCTATATGGTTCATACCCTCCGATTCTACTCATAGATTCATCAAAATAAGCAAACAACACGATGAAAACAGAATCTGTCAAAAACAGAACAGTCTGTAGTAATCTGTATCATTCGAATACTTATGTCACTCCAAAAATTCTGAAATAAATTGGTGTACCTGAGGAATTTGTCTATTAATCATCTGCAAAAATTATCAACCTAATCTCACTCTCCAGTAAGAAAAATGGCAGCTAATCTTGTGAGCGCAAAAGTTTCTGTTTTTTACAGCAAGATCGCAAAGATTTCACCCAAGTATTCCCAAAGGTTCTACTTGGCACAAAAACTAACTAAAACATAAAACCACATCTAAAAAGAGGCTATATGAATTATTTATTACTAAACAGGAACAAAAAGCAAGGAACAAAAATAAAAATTGGGTTGCCTCCCAACAAGCGCTAACGTTTAACGCCCCTAGCCAGGCATGATGATTTCAATGACGCTCACATAAAAGATAAGAATTGAAACATAAAGAGAGAATCATGAAGAATATGACTAGCACATTTAAGTCTAACCCACTTCTTATTCATAGGGATTTTGTGAGCAAAAACTTGTGGGAACGAAAATTAACTAGCATAGGAAGGCAAGGCAAGCATAACTTCAAGATTTCAAGCACATAGAGAGGAAACTTGATATTATTGCTATTCCTAAAAGCACATATTCCTCCCTCGTAATAATTTTCAGTAGCATCATGAATGAATTCAACAATATAACCATCCCATAAAGCATTCTTTTCATGATCTACAAGCATAGAATTTTTATTACTCTCCACATAAGCAAATTTCTTCTCATTCGGAATAGTGGGAGTATCATAAGAAACTCGAATACTACAAATTGTTTCCACATTAAAAGAGTAATGTTCAGAAAAAGGGTAATGATAATCATGAAAAGTTTTATAAATATAATCATCACTACTTTTTATAGCATAAGTGTCATCACAATAATCATCATAAGTAGAGACTTTGTCCTCATCATAATCAATTGAAACCTCTTCCAAGATAGTGGAATCATTACTAAATAAAGTCATGACCTCTCCAAATCCACTTTTATAATTATCACAATAAGATTCAACATCCTACAAAATAGTAGGATCATTACTTCCTAAAGTTGACACTCTTCCAAACCCACTTTCATCAATATAATCATCATAAATAGGAGGCATGCTATCATCATAATAAGTTTGCATATCAAAACTTGGGAGGTTAAAAATATCATATTCATAAAACATGTCATCCCCAAGCTTGGGACAAACATTGATTTCAACAAATAAATTCTCAAACATGTCATTTTCATCAAACATAGCATCCCCAAGATTGGGCCATTTCATATCATAAGCATAATCACTCTCATTATTAATAGTATGGATAGCACCAATATTATAGCAACTAATATCATCCCAATGAGTAGTAGGAGCAACATCATTCGAGAGGGATGCCTTTTTACCTTTGGTTCTCCATCTTTTCTTTTTCTTCTCCACATCATGTGTGGGTTTAATCCTCTTTTTGGAGCTCCTTATTAATGAGATTGGTTGAATAGAAGGCTCCTCCTCATTACCTGATTCATCATAAGAAATAATAGGAGGATATTGGGAAGTCTCTTCCCTTTCATTAGTATTCTCTTCATCTTCTATTTGTTTTCTTGTCTTTATGTAATCGGAAATATAAGGATTCTCAATGCAATTCACCACACAATACATATAAATTTCCTCTAGATCAAAATCAAGAACTTTATCAAGGGACAATTCTGGAATATCCTTAGTTATATGTTTCATTTCTTCATAACCCAGAAGTAAACTAAGTTCATTGTGATGCGCAAGGGAAATCAGGTCATCACAATTTTTGGACACGATTCGATCATGAAACAATTGGCATTGGATATTTAAATGACCACGTTCATTGCAAAGTTCACAAGGATGGCTAAGAAAATTTAAATTTTTGGCACAAACATCTAGCCTTTCTTGCAACCATTTAGTTTCTAAACACTTATGCCTCTTGCAAAATCTATCTTCCCTATTTGGTGTGTACTTGCAAACTCTATGCACTCCACAAAAATTGACATGCTTATAAGAGACATTTTCATCATGACTAGTGCAATCATTATTAGTACTATGTATATTCAAAGAGTTCGTGCTAATAACATTGCAATCATGCTCATTATTCAAAGATTTAGTGCCAACCATCTTAATGCATTCTTCTTCTAGCATTTTGGCACAATTATCGGAATCCTTATTTTCATGAAAGATATTAAAAAGATGAAGCATATGAGGTACCCTCAATTCCATTTTTTTGTAGTTTTCTTTTATAAACTAAACTAGTGATAAAACAAGAAACTAAAAGATTTGATTGCAAGATCTAAAGATATACCTTCAAGCACTAACCTCCCGGGCAATGGCACCAGAAAAGAGCTTGATGTCTACTACACAACCTTCTTCTTGTAGACGTTGTTGGGCCTCCAAGTGCAGAGGTTTGTAGGACAGTAGCAAATTTCCCTCAAGTGGATGACCTAAGGTTTATCAGTCTGTGGGAGGTGTAGGATGAAGATGGTCTCTCTCAAACAACCCTGCAACCAAATAACAAAGAGTCTCTTGTGTCCCCAACACACCCAATACAATGGTAAATTGTATAGGTGCACTAGTTCGGCAAAGAGATGGTGATACAAGTGCAATATGGATGCTAGATATGGGTATTTGTAATCTGAAAAATATAAAAACAGCAAGGTAGCAAACGATAAAAGTGAGCACAAACGGTATTGCAATGCTAGGAAACAAGGCCTAGGGTTCATACTTTCACTAGTGCAAGTTCTCTCAACAATAATAACATAATTGGATCATATAACTATCCCTCAACATGCAACAAAGAGTCACTCCAAAGTCACTAATAGCGGAGAACAAATGAAGATATTATTGTAGGGTATGAAACCACCTCAAAGTTATCCTTTCTGATCGATCTATTCAAGAGTCTGTAGTAAAATAACACGAAGCTATTCTTTCTGTTCAATCTATCCTAGAGTTCGTACTAGAATAACGCCTTAAGACACAAATCAACCAAAACCCTAAAGTCACCTAGATACTCCAATGTCACCTCAAGTATCCGTGGGTATGATTATACGATAGTCATCACACAATCTCAGATTCATCTATTCAACCAACACAAAGAACTTCAAAGAGTGCCCCAAAGTTTCTACCGGAGAGTCAAGAGGAAAACATGTGCCAACCCCTATGCATAAGTTCACAATGTCACGGAACTCGAAAGTTGATCACCAAAACATACATCCAGTGGATCACGTGATATCCCATTGTCACCATAGATAAGCACATGCAAGACATACATCACGTGTTCTCAAATCCTTAAAGATTCAATCCAATAAGATAACTTCAAAGCGAAAACTCAATTCATCACAAGAGAGTAGAGGGGGAGAAACATCATAAGATCCAACTATAATAGCAAAGCTCGCGATACATCAAGATCGTGTCGAATCAAGAACACGAGAGAGAGAGAGAGGGAGAGAGATCAAACACATAGCTACTGGTACATACCCTCAGCCCCGAGGGTGAACTATCCCCTCCTTGTCATGGAGAGTGCCGGGATGCTGAAGATGGCCACCGGAGAGGGATTCCCCCCTCCGGCAAGGTGCTGGAACGGGTCTAGATTGGTTTTCGATGGCTACGGAGGCTTGTGGCGGCGGAACTCCCGATCTAGGTTTCTTTTCGGGGGTTTCTGTATTTATAGGAATTTTTGACGTCGGTCTCACGTCAGGGGGTCTCCGAGTCGACCACGAGGGTGGAGGGCGCGCCCTCCTATCTCGTGGACGGCTTGGGACTCTTCCGGCCCAACTATTTTACTCCAGGGGCTTCTTTTGGTCCATAAAAATCATCAAAAATTGGCACGTCAATTGGACTCTATTTGGTATTCCTTTTTCTGTAAAACTCAAAAACAAGGAAAAAACAGAAACTGGCACTAGGCTCTAGGTTAATAGGTTAGTCCAAAAATCATATAAAATAGCATATAAATGCATATAAAATATCCTAGATGGATAATATAATAGCATGGAACAATCAAAAATTATAGATACCTTGGAGACATATCATTGCCTACGATGAGACCTTCTCACCCGTAGCGATGCTTAAGTCCGTACGAATCATGTTAGCAATTGCCGCATTTTATGATTATGAAATTTGGCAAATGGATGTCAAAACTGCATTCCTTAATGGATATCTTAAAGAAGAGTTGTATATGATGCAACCAGAAGGTTTTGTCCATCCAAAAGGTGCTAACAAAGTGTGCAAGCTCTAGAGATCCATTTATGGACTGGTGCAAGCCTCTCAGAGTTGGAATATACGCTTTGATAGTGTGATCAAAGCATATGGTTTTATACAGACTTTTGGAGAAGCCTGTATTTACAAGAAAGTGAGTGGGAGCTATGTAGGATTTCTGATATTATATGTAGATGGCATATTGTTGATCGGGAATGATACTGAATTTCTGAATAGCATAAAAGCATACTTGAATAAGAATTTTTCAATGAAAGACTCGGTGAAGCTGCTTATATATTGGGCATCAAGATCTATAGAGATAGATCAAGACGCTTAATTGGACTTTCACAAAGCACATACCTTGATAAAGTTTTGAAGAAGTTCAAAATGGATCAGGCATAGAAAGGGTTCTTGCCTGTATTACAAGGTGTGAAGTTGAGTCAAACTTAATGCCCTACCACTACAGAAGATAGAGAGAAAATGGAAGTCATTCCCTATGCTTCAGCCATAGGGTCTATCATGTATGCAATGTTGTGTACCAGACCTGATGTGTGCCTTGCTATCAGTTTAGCAGGGAGGTACCAAAGTAATCCAGGAGTGGATCACTTGACAACAGTCAAGAACATCCTGAAATACCTGAAAAGGACTAAGGATATGTTTCTCATATATGGAGGTGACAAAGAGCTTGTTGTAAATGGTTACGTCGATGCAAGCTTTGACACTGATCTGAATGACTCTAAGTCACAAACCAGATACGTGTTTTTATTAAATGGTGGAGCTGTTAGTTGGTGCAGTTCCAAGCAGAGCGTCGTGGCGAGATCTACATGTGAAGCGGAGTACATAGCTGCTTCGGAAGCAACAAATGAAGGAGTTTGGATGAAGGAGTTCATATCCAATCTAGGTGTCATACCTAGTGCATCAGGTCCAATGAAAATATTTTGTAAGAATACTGGTGCAATTTCCTTTGCAAAGGAATCCAGATTTCACATGAGAACCAAGCACATCAAGAGACGCTTCAATTCCATCTGCGATCAAGTCAAGGAGGGAGACATAGAGATTTGCAAGATGCATACGGATATGAATGTTGCAGACCCGTTGACTAAGCCTCTCTCACGAGAAAAACATGATCAGCACCAAGACTCCATGGGTGTTAGAATCATTACAATGTAATCTAGATTATTGACTCTAGTGCAAGTGGGAGACTGAAAAAAATATGCCCTAGAGGCAATATTAAATTTGTTATTTATATTTGCTTATATCATGATAAATGTTTATTATTCATGCTAGAATTGTATTAACCAGAAACTTAGTACATGTGTGAATACATAGACAAACAGAGTGTCACTAGTTTGCCTCTACTTGACTAGCTCGTTGAATCAATGATGGTTATGTTTCCTAACCATAGACATGAGTTGTCATTTGATTAACGGGATCACATTATTAGAGAATGATGTGATTGACTTGACCCATCTGTTAGCTTAGCACGATGATCGTTTAGTTTGTTGCGATTGCTTTCCCCATAACTTATACATGTTCCTATGACTATGAGATCATGCAACTCCCGAATACTGAAGAAACACTTTGTGTGCTACCAAACATCACAACGTAACTAGGTGACTACAAAGGTGCTCTATAGGTGTCTCCAATGCTGTTTGTTGAGTTGGCATAGATCGAGATTAGGATTTGTCACTCCGATTGTCGGAGAGGTATCTCTGGGCCCTCTCGGTAATACACATCAATATAAGCCTTGCAAGCAATGTAGTCAATGAGTTAGTTCCGGGATGTAGCATTACGGAACAAGTAAAGAGACTTGCCGGTAACGAGATTGAACTGGGTATTGAGATACCGACGATCGAATCTCGGGCAAGTAACATACCGATGACAAAGGGAACAACGTATGTTGTTATGCGGTTTGACCGATAAAGATCTTTGTCGGTGTCAAAACCGGCGGATCTCGGGTAGGGGGTCCTGAACTGTGCGTCTAAGGCGGATGGTAATAGGAGGCAGGGGACACGATGTTTACCCAGGTTTGGACCCTCTTGATGGAGGTAATACGCTACGTCCTGCTTGATTGTTCTTGATGATATGAGTATTACAAGAGTTGATCTACCACGAGATCGTAGAGGCTAAACACTAAAAGCTAGCCTATGATTATGATTGTTTGTGTCCTACGGACTAGCCTGGCCCTGGTTTATATAATGCACCAGAGGCCTAGGATAACAAGAGTCCTAGCCGAATACGCCAGTGGAGGAGGAGTCCTTGTCTTGACCACCAAGTCTTGTGGAATCTTCCTTGTATGCGGCAGTTGTCCGAACTGGCCCATGAGTATACGGCCATGGGGGTCCTCGGCCCAATCTAACTGACCGGGAGACGACGTGGTGAGTACCCCCTTGTCCAGGACACCGTCAGTAGCCCCCTGAACTAGTCTTCAAGTTGGGGACACTGCTCGATTCTTTTGAACTGTTCTTCATCTTCGGTCGTCGGTTGTAACACCCCCAGTGTCATGCTACAGTAATCCCCTGTTGATGGTGCCATGTCATCACACTACTGTTGCTAATCCTCACTTGATCCAAATCACTGTTCATGTTCAAACTCAAATTCAAAGTCAAAAATTCAAATTTTCCAAACATGAAAACTAAAATGTTCAAAGTGTGGCAAAATAATCACTGAGTAATTGTCATGTTGGAACCAACCTCTTCTGAATTCCCAAAATGCCCATGGGAATTAATTCAGTGCTCCAGTAGCATTGAAAATTGGCCTTTCCAATTTCTAAAAATGGCTAGACAACTCCTTTTGGCCCCAAACTTTTTGTGCCATCTAATAGTGTTGTGCTTGATTTATGTGCAAATTTTTACAAGTAACAAAGCTCATTTGGTAGCTAGAATAAATAGAAAACAGTAGCGGGAATGTAAAACAATAAAAGAATAGAAAATGAATAAAGCCTATTGTGCCACTGGGCCATAAGTGGCCTCAGCACACAAGGCCCAGCCCACCAAGAGCCATCCTCCTCCCTATTCACAGCAGGAGGTCGTGGCACGCATCCGACCACCATGGCCGCGGCTGTGGATGCGTGTTGGACATCCTGCGGCTTACCCCGACGCCTACTTGACGCCCCGAGCTCCCCTCTCTCTCCCTGGTAACCCTAGTCCCCCAAATCCCCTCTCCCTCACTCATATCCGATGACCTGGAAGAGGCCAAACTCGCGGTCGTCGTCATCGTCGTCGATCCCGTGGCCACCGGCCTCCATACGTCGCGCCAAGACGCCGAGGAGCTCCGCCATCATCGTCTCCGTCGCCCTCGCCTTTCGGTTGGAGTTCGGACGGACTGCTGCCTCGCCATCACGCGGTCTTCTCCGCACGGCTGCCGCATCTCGTCGACGAGCGCGGCGCGTCCAGCCACCCCTGCGCCTTCCAACCATGTCCATGAGCTCCACCGTGAGTTCCTAGCCGTCGTCCCCGAGCTCATCTTGGCCGTGGTCGTGGACCTGCTCCTGCGTGCGCCTGCCCGCGCCTAGCCCCGTGTCCCGCGGCGCCCCTGGTTGCGCGCTTGTGCGCCTCACCCACGCCCCGCGTCTATCCCATACACGCGTGCCCGTGCGCTGTTGCTCCTGTTGCTTGCCCGCTGTTTGCCGCTCCACTGATGCTAGTTGCCGCTGCTGCTTTAGCGTCTTGCTGCTCTTGCCGTCGCCACTGTTCTTGCACCGCTGCTGCTCTTGCTTGCTGCACCGCTGCTACTTTGCTAGCGTTGCTTGCTAGCGCCGCTTGCTGCTGCTCTGTATTGCTACTACTCACTGCTTCTCCATGGCCGTGTGTGTGCGTGCTATGTGTGTGATGTGTGCTATGCTGCGTCCTGTGTGTGTGCCTATGGCCGGCTGGGTCTCTGGATGAGACGTGGCTCTGTTTAGATTAGTAGCTAGCTTTTCTAATTTCACATCGAGTAACCCCCTGGACTGCCCCTAAACAGTGGCTAAACAACTTCTAATAGGAGCAAAATTATTATTGGGGGGTAGTACACTTGACAAGGCTCAAATGTTTCCACTGGACCAAATCCTTTCGATGCATGGATTAATTCCTATGAAAATCACAAAGTTCTATGTTTTGTTAACATAAAAACCCGAAAACAACTTTATTTTCATACGTACTTTAGAGCTGTTGATGATCAGGCAAATGACCTCTAATATGGATGGAAGTGATACTAACATGTAGATCGCAGAGAAATGCTCACAATTGATATAAGGCACAAAATCATAGGATGTACAGAACAATAGCTATAACCTCCAGAAAACAGCTAAGTGATGTTTTAAACTTTCGAACTCTCAGACTTAGTAGAATTTCAGGGATTTTGAGGATATTGTTAAAACTTTGAAAAATCATAAAAAATTAACCGTAGCTCGGATCGAAAAACTTTATATATGAAAGTTGCTCAGAAGGACGAGACGAACCCGAATATACTACCCACATACCTGTCAGATGCCTCTAACTATCTGGACATGGAACTTTCACCCTCCGGTCATCTGTTTGACACGGGTCCGGAACCGGGAAAACATTCACGGCTGTTTTCCCCCTCCACCTTTATCGTGTAGCCATACGTTAGGTCACACTCGGAACATCTTATTGCCTTGCTATGCTTGTGGTGCTATGTTGCTTTATATTTACCGTTTCTTCCCCCTCTTCTCTCCGGTAAACCCCGAGACTGATGTTGCCCCTGTGATCGACTACGTCGACGACGACACTTCTTCCTTTTCAACAGAGCTTCCAGGCAAGCAAACCCTCCTTGAGCATTCTGATATCGCCCATTTCTTTCCCTCTCATGCTTGCATTAGAACTGCTACTGCTTTCTGTATGATCCTACTCTGATGCATAGCCTGTTGTTGTTACCTGCTTTCATACCTTACCTGCTTATCCTAAACTGCTTAGTATAGGTTGGTTAGAGATCCATCAGTGACCCCACCTTGTCCCAGTTGCCTCGCTTTATGTTCGATGACTCGATCAACGTGATCGAAGACTAGGCCCCGACACCGCACATCACTTTCCCCCTTAGTTGCTCGACACTACCCGGTTATTATTGAGTGCCGAGGGCGAGACCTCTTCAGCACTTCTGATGTTAACCCTGTAGTGTAGCTATTCGGTCGTGGTCATCGAGGGTGATTTCATCCTTAACCACTTTCGATACGACTCTATCGTGCAACCCCTCAAGTGTGAACCTCGAGGGTGGTCCCTCTTATGTTCACCTTGATGATTACATCGAGTGGAATTCGCCGAGGGTGATTCCTCGGGTTTTCCCCTTGATGTTTGGACACACAGTTACTATGGTTACTATGACTTTACACTGAACCATGTTACTAAAGATGGGTCGGCCCTAAGGGGTACCAGCGTGAGCTTAATTGCGAGTGATGTGGAGTCGGGTTGACCTGGAGGGTGCCCGTGAGACAATTACGAGGCGTGGCCGGGCATTCTTAGCCCTTGCCGCAAGTACTCGAGACAGGGCAACGGGGTCACATCTTTCGTGAGTCTCTGCTTGTTACCGCGTGCTCCTAATCCACTACAATTTGGATATCTGATCCGAGGGGCCTCTGGCCTGATAGCACTAACCGTCACGTGGGCATAGTATGGGTGTTCTGCGTCGTATACATCAGCCGAAGCTTAATAGACGTCAGTGACTGAGCGACGCGCGCCGGGTTGGACTGGTAAGCACCTACCTTGTTAAAGGAGGTAGCTAGATCTGCTCACCGGCCGCGTACGCAATGTGCAGGAGTTCCCGGGGAGATGGCCCATGACCCCTGGGGGCATAGGTTTAGTCCGGCGTGTTGACCTCTCTCTTAAGCCTAGGTCGGGTTGCGGCGTATTGTTTGGGCGAGGCCGGGCATGACCCAGGAAAGTGTGTCCGGCCGGAGTTAATCGAGCGTGGTGGGTAAGTTGGTGCACCCCTGCAGGGAAGAAAACATCTATCGATAGCCTGTCCTACAGTAACGGACACTTGGAGTTGTATCCCGATCGATACAACTAGAACTGGATACTTGTGATGAGAAATGGATGGATATGAGAAATGGATATGATGAATGGATAGTATGGCTCTGGGATTGCTTTCTCGCAGGGAGTCGAGAAAGGATCTCTAGCCGAGGTTGATAACACTACTGCTACTTTACTTTATGCTACTCTACTCCCTCCTGTTGCTGCAAGATGGTGGTTTTCAGAAGATGCTAGTCATCGATAGGACTAGGCCTTTCCTATATTCTGGCATTCTGCGGTTTAGTCCACAGATACAACCCATTTCCTTTGATACAGATGCATACTTAGTTTAGATCTGATGTAAGTCTTGCGAGTACTTTGGATGAGTACTCACGACTGCTTTGCTACCTCTTTTCCCCCATACCCGTTTGTTGCAACCAGATGACGGATCCCAGGAGCCAGACGACACCACTGATGACTACTGCTACCCCGAGGATGCCTACTACTATGTTACGGCCGCTGACGACTTGGAGTAGTTAGGAGGCTCCCAGGCAGGAGGCCTTGCCTTTTCGATCAATGTTGCTTTTGTGCTAGCCTTAAGGCAAACTTGTCTAACTTATGTCTGTACTCAGATATTGTTGCCTCCGCTGACTCTTATGTATTCGAGCTTATGTATTCGAGCCCTCGAGGCCCCTGGCTTGTAATATAAAGCTTGTATTATTTTAATTTGTGTCTAGAGTTGTGTTGTGATATCTTCCCGCGAGTCCTTGATTTTGATCGTACACATTTGCGTGTATGATTAGTGTACGATTGAATCGAGGGCGTCACATCAGTCTTGAAAACTGGTTCAACAAATCTTCTTCGATCTGGAGGATCACCAACGTGCATCCGAAGAGTTTATACATCGGGTATCCGAGGAGCCCCTTTAAGTTTTCGGCCTTTGTCAATGCCTTGTTATTTTTATGCCACACCTCGGGTTTGAAGTCGTTCCCGGGCTGCAGCGTCCTCTTGCGTCCGAGCTCCAACGTCGGACTATATTTGTGGTATCTTTTGCAGACGAGCACCAACGCTGGACCGCTTCCGAGCTCCAACGTCGGAATGTATCCAAGTTCCAACGTCGGACTATGTCCAAGCTCCAACGCCGAACTATATCCGAGCTCCAACGCCGGACTATATCCGAGGTGTCATAAATCACCTTGGTTCAAAAAAGTTGAAGGAGTTTAGCCGAGCTTAATACCGAAAATGCCCTCTATGGAGCCAGCCACTAGCGTCCGAGCTTTATGCCGGACTACTTCTGAGGTGGTGCACCACCCCAACTGCGGGCCGATTTTTTGTCAATATTTTTGATTGGTGCAATTTATTCTCTGCCGAGATATATAGCCAGTAGCCCTCAAGGTGTGTATCGGTCTAAACCCCGAGATGCACCTGAAGGATGACATAAGACCGCTGATCCCAGTAGCCGCTGAGACTCAGGTTGATTTGCAAAATCGGCCTGAGGATCAAGTCCTAGCTCGGCAAAATACTTCGGGACACAAAAAGCGGCGTGCTTAGTCCTCGAGATTCAGGTTGGGTGCGGCCGACCAACCTGAGGATCAAAATCTCCTCGGAAACTGTATTGCACTTAAATATTTTTTGCATTAGACAGGCAATGCAGTAGCCCCCGAGACACTGGTCGGGTGGCAACACCAGATCAGGGGATTGATGTGCCCCTTTAATATTTGTAAATAATAAGCCCGAAGCCCAGTAGCCCCCGAGCCTTAATGCGGGCACGGGTGGCCGAATTAAGGATCGATATCCATAGTAAAATCACAAATTATGTGTAATGACTCTATGTATCCAAGTACTTTACGTCATTAATGCTCGGATCCGCATTGTACAAAACTTTGTTGACCGACCATCGGCTTCCACCTCCTCGGCCAGTAGCCGAGGAGTGTTTTTCCTACTTTATAAAGCCTTTATGAGGGCAAAGGTTTACGACAAACAAGGCAAACTGGCCATACGGTTTTATAAACAAAGGTACGCAGAGAGACATGTTATATTACTGTTTAACATAAGAAATGTCTTCCAAAGAAAATAGTCCCGCTAGCGGTTCCTTTCTTTGGGTTGTCATGATAAGCATGATCATGAAACCTCAGCTCTAATGTAAGAGCAAAATATTGAGGATTTAGTTTGGGAGGCCAGTTACTAGCCCCCGGTAGTGTTCAGCGACAGTCGAGGTCAAGTCATAAACACTTCGGCCAATGTTATGAATGGCCCATCATTTAACACAATCATCGGATCACTGACCAGTTTACGCTTATTGTGACAGTCAGTTTTTGGCTTTCTCCACTGAGGTGCTTAACCAAGTGAGCTGGAAGCACAATCGCAGTGGTTCTCCCTTTGCACACCTAGCCGAACAAAGCGGAACGTAGGAGGCAAGCGCAGGAGCCGGGCAACCCAACTATTGACCGAAGACACAATTCGAAACCGATGCATATATAGCAATATCCGAGAATGTTTTTGCCGAATCTCTAAAGGTGTCCGGCGTTGCACTGCGAGACTTGTGCTGAAAACACACAAATAGTTTAAAAGTGCCAAAAGCTTGGAAAACCAAAAAACGTCAGTAAAAACATGACGTCCAAACAAGATCAAGTGTTCGGTGCCAATCCGAAAATTGGAAGAGAAAAAAAATGGTGCTTCTGTCGTGTTTTGACAATGACCAAGAAGAAACACATTTACAACTCATATATAAAATTTAAGAGCCCCCAAGTGACTTGGGTAAAAGAATTTTATGTATAATGATTGTATGTACCGAAGTACTTATATCATATATGTGTTCATCCGAACTTTAAACGCGTCTTAACCGACCGTCGGCTTCTCCCTCTTCGGCCAAGGGCCGAAAAGTGTCATGTACTCCGCCTGTCGAGAGTATCGACGGTGTTTCCAATGACCAGGCAATCAGGCCATAAGGCTGTAACAGACAAAGCGCGCTCAGGGAACTTATGCTATATTACTAACGAAGTGTAAGAAGCATCTTCGAAGAAAATAGTACCCCCACCGATACCTTTCTTCGGTGCTCATTATTACTATGAGACTTGTGCAATAGATTTTTTGTACTCATGAGTTCCGTTGTGTGCCGACCATGATTGAAAACAATAAGAGCGCTAGCTTTCGGCATCACCCAGTCTGAGGTCAGAGCTCGGATGACCCAGTCGTGACAATCGCAGAGGTGTTCCCTTTACTCCCTAGCCGAACAATCGGGAACGTAGGGGTAAACACAGGAGCGAGGCAACCCAGCTTTTAAATCGCTTAGGTCAATATGGTGCATATTGTGGCGTAATACACGAACAAGGAACGAAGTTGTACAAGTATAATCATATGCAAGAGGAAAAGCTCCATCAAGGGAGCCCCCAAATAAACGGGGTATTTGAATATGCGAGTCACAAACAAAGTTTTGACAAGGAACTTTGTCACAAACAACTTTGTGCCGAAAAGTATAATGCTTGGTTGAACCGAACAAAATTTAAAACTAGAAATTTTGAGCATGAAAGCGACTTAGCTGGTTAATGTGCTCGATGTTGATGACGCATGCCGAGATTGTGGCAGGACGAGATCCCATCCCCCAAGCCGGTCCCGAGATGTCCAAGTAAAGAACTCGGCTTGATGAAGTGGTGACGCAGCATAGTCGATGGGCGAGGTGAAAACCCCAGTCCGACCGCGGCGACGGAGCAGGCCGACAGTGTGACGCCGAAGCCCCCAGAGTGTGTTAATGAGGTGATGACGAAGCCCCCGGTCAGCCGAGGTGACGTGGTACGTCGGTACGCCGCGGTAACAACGCTGCCCGGATTATCTACCTATGCATAGAAAATAGTGCAAGCCAGAGATAATAGGAATAATAAAAAAATTGTTGCATAATCAATAATTTATGCAAAGTAAGTAATAAAATAAATATGGCTTGTGCGCCGAACACTCGATGAGGTAAAGCTCTCTCGGTGATGCCGAAGTCCCCAAGGCAACCGAACACGTCGGTATGGCAACACGACCAACAAGGTGATCACGCGAGCCGATTTACACCGATTGGGATGACGACATCGGCTTGCTGAATAGACCACGTGACGTAGTTGAAGTCGATCACCTACACACATAAAATAGTGCGGTCCAAAAAGGATAATTGCTTTTCACAAAAATAATTTATTAAAAGAGATGTGGCCTGGCGCCGAAGTCATGTCGATGCAGGGCGTCGGCGTGACGCGGTGAAGGTGTGGCCAAGCCCGAATTCGCAGGCCGGTCTGAGTTCCAGATGCGGCATTCACCGAACTGTATACGAAAACTGACCGAACCACCACACGGCCGTTGTTAATGCGACCACCATTTGATAGACCTGTGTATAGATGATGAAACAAACCGGAGTAATAATTCCTTGCGAAAAATAAACCCAAGCAAGAAAAAAAATACTAGGATTAATAGCACCTGGTTTATCTGTTGTGGCAATCTGGAGAAAGGTTACTCCCAAAATTGGGGCTCGATCCGCACACCCATTGCCTGATGGGTGATGAAGCGGTGGCATGGCGATGCTAGCAAAGGTTGGCTCGCCGAGGAAACCCCCGTGGTCCAGCTAATGTGATGAAGCTGGTCGACTGGTGACGCTGAAGTCTCCGAAGTAAGTTGATGAAGAGATGGTGAAGCCTTCGGTCTAGCCAAGGAGACAAAGCAAGTCGGTAAGGAGACGTTGCAGCTGCCGTGTCAGCCGAGGTGTTGAAGCAGTTCGGCGTGATGGACATCGGCTTGAAGGAGCAACAGTGCGGCCATGGCGACACAGGTCGTAACTTGTGACGCGGTCAATGTCGGTTTGATGAAGTGACCATGCGGCGATGCCTGTGTCCCCGCTCCGTGTATTCCGTGGGGCGGCAATGTTGGTGATGATTTATCCTTGGTGTTTTCGAACTCTTGTTCGCTCGCCGAGACGATGATCAGAAGAAGTTGAGCTCGGCTCAAAAGGCGCTGATGTGTCTAGCGCAGGTCGGTAGCCATGGAGCAGTATTGCCGGACTAGTTTGACACCAGCATGATAGTGAAGATTACCTCAAAGGAGGCTTAAAATTTTATGGGCACGTGTTTAAAAAGAACGCACAATACCCTAGGAGAAAATTCCTTTAAGAAGGTTGTCCCATATCACGTTCATAAAGAAACATGAATTCGGGTCGGATCCGTATTCGCGCATAAAACAGACCCGAAAAGTGATGCACTAATCGGAAGGTTCCCGGAGTTTAGATGGTCGGATCGAGCTGAAATTTTGAGGGGTGTTAGATATAGGAATTCCGCAGCTGATCAACGGTTGGATCTTTCAAAGGACGTCCGAGCTAGGTGCTGGAGACCACGCCCTAAACTCGTTCAGATTCCATCCAGATTTTACAGGG
The DNA here is from genome assembly GCF_018294505.1 of Triticum aestivum. Taxonomy (NCBI): domain Eukaryota; kingdom Viridiplantae; phylum Streptophyta; class Magnoliopsida; order Poales; family Poaceae; genus Triticum; species Triticum aestivum. The sequence continues at coordinate 216,136,975 of NC_057797.1, forward strand.
CTCCGGTATATCATAAATTGCCAGAGATTTCTTCATCGGAACTCAACGGAATTTTGCATGGTTGTTGTAGACTGAATCCACACAATTCCACCAAAGGGATCGTCAAAGCGATGCTCTAAGAGGTGGTGGCAGCGGATACAAGTTTGTTGTTCGGAAAAACAGCACGGTCGCCCGAGGGCAATGTTGACGTTGAGCCCCCGAACTACATGGATGATTCCTCCATGATCTTGATAGAGATCAGAGTTGATGTTGATGAAGGCCCTAGTCCGAACATGACGATCGGAGATGGAGCACGGTCCTTGGTCGAGCCAAGGTGACCAATCGAGCCGGCGATGAAGATGCCGGCATCGCAGTTGACCTGCAGATGAGCCATCGATCCTTTTGCCGATCGCACAGCGAAACTCTCAATGAAAGCACCAATGTCGGTGTCATTACCGGCAGATCTCGGGTAGGGGGTCCTGAACTATGCGTCTAAGGCGGATGGTAACAGGAGGCAGGGGACACGATGTTTACCCAGGTTCGGACCCTCTTGATGGAGGTAATACCCTATGTCCTGCTTGATTGTTCTTGATGATATGAGTATTACAAGAGTTGATCTACCACGAGATCGTAGAGGCTAAACCCTAGAAGCTAGCCTATGATTACGATTGTTTGTGTCCTACGGACTAGCCTGGCCCTCGTTTATATAATGCACCAGAGGCCTAGGCTAACAGGAGTCCTAGCCGAATACGCCAGTGGGGGAGGAGTCCTGCTCTTGACCACCAAGTCTTGTGGAATCTTCCTTGTATGCGGCATCTGTCCGAACTAGCCCATGAGTATACGGCCATGGGGGTCCTCGGCCCAATCTAACTGACCGAGAGACGACGTGGTGAGTACCCCCTAGCCCAGGACACCGTCAATCTTCATAGAATATGTAGGAACCAATATGAGCATCCAGGTTCTACTATTGGTTATTGACCGGAGATGTGTCTCGGTCATGTCTACATAGTTCTCGTACCCGTAGGGTCCGCACGCTTAACATTCGGTGACGATCGGTATTATGAGTTTATGTTTTTTGATGTAACGAAGGTAGTTCAGAGTCCCGGATATGATCACGGACATGACGAGGAGTCTCGAAATGGTCGAGACATAAATATCGATATATTGGATGACTATATTTGGACGTCGGAATGGTTCCGGGTGAGTTCGGGCATATACCGGAGCACCGGGAGGTTACCGGAACTCCCCAGGAGGTATATGGACCTTATTGGGCCATAGTGGGAGAGAAGAGAGGGAGGCCTAGGGGGGCTGATGACCGACAAGTATAGGGGATCTATCGTAGTCCTTTTGATAATTAAGAGTGCCGAACCCAACGAGGAGCAGAAAGAAATGATAAGCAGTTTTCAGTAAGGTATTCTCTGCAAGCACTGAAATTATCGGTAACAAATAGTTTTGTGATAAGGTAATTTGTAATGGGTAACAAGTAATAAAAGTAAATAAGGTGCAGCAAGATGGCATAATCTTTTTTTGTAGCAAAGGACAAGCCTAGAAAAACTTTATATAAAGGAAAACGCTCCTGAGGACACATGGGAATTATCGTCAAGCTAGTTTTCATCACGTTCATATGATTCGTGTTCGATACTTTGATAATTTGATATGTGGGTGGACCGGTGCTTGGCTACTGTCCTTCCTTGGACAAGCATCCCACTTATGATTAACCCTCTTGCAAGCATCCGCAACTACAAAAGAAGTATTAAGGTAAACCAAACCATAGGATGAAACATATGGATCCAAATCAGCCCCTTACGAAGCAACTCATAAACTAGGGTTTAAGCTTCTGCCACTCTAGAAACCCATCATCTACTTATTACTCCCCAATGCCTTCCTCTAGGCCCAAACAATGGTGAAGTGTCATGTAGTTGACGTTCACATGACACCACTAGAGGAAAGAAAACATACATCTCATCAAAATATCGAACGAATACCAAATTCACATGACTACTTGTAGCAAGACTTCTCCCATGTCCTTAGGAACAAACGTAACTACTCACAAATCATATTCATGTTCATAATTAGAGGGGTATTAATATGCATAAAGGATCTGAACATATGATCTTCCATCGAATAAACCAACTAGCATCAACTACAAGGAGTAATCAACACTACTAGCAACCCACAGGTACCAATCTGAGGTTTTGAGACAAAGATTGGATACAAGAGATGAACTAGGGTTGGAGATGAGATGGTGCCGGTGAAGATGTTGATGGAGATTGACCCCCTCCCGATGAGAGGATCAACGGTGATGATTCCCCCCTCCCGAAGGGAAGTTTCCCCGACAGAACAGCTCCGCCGGAGCCCTAGATTGGTTCCATCAAGGTTCCGCCTCGTGGTGGCGGAGTTTTGTCTCATAAGCTTGCTTCTGATTTTTTCCAGGATGAAAGACTCCATATAGCCAAAGATGGGCATTAGAGGGCTGCCAGGGTGCCCACGAGGCAGGGGCGCGGCCAGGGGGTAGGGCACGCCCCCACCCTCGTGGATGGTGGGTGGCCCCCCTCTGGTACTTCTTTCACCCAGTATTTTTTATATATTCTGAAATGTGCTCCCGTGAAATTTCAGGACTTTTGGAGATGTGCAGAATAGGTCTCTAATATTTTCTCCTCTTCTAGCCTAGAATTCCAGCTGCCGGCATTCTTCCTTTTCATGTAAACCTTGTAAAATAAGAGAGAATATGCATAAATATTGTGATATAAGGTGTAATAACAGCCCATGATGCAATAAATATCAATATAAAAGCGTGATGCAAAATGGACGTATCAACTCCCCCAAGCTTAGACCTCGCTTGTCCTCAAGCGAAAGCCGATATCGAAAAATATGTCCACATGTTTAGAGATAGAGGTGTCGATAAAATAAAATAAAATACGGACATGAGGTCATCATGATCATTCTTATAACAGCAACATATATATATTGTCACATGATTTCTTATGCTAAAAAAACAATTCAATCACAATTTCAAGTATGAATCAGAAACTTCATTGAAAACTAACAAACTATATTCTCAGTCATTGAAGCAATTGCAATTTATCATAACATCAGAAAGAGTCAATATAAGAGCTTTTCAGCAAGTCCACATACTCAACTATCATTTAGTCTTTCACAATTGCTAACACTCACGCAATATTTATGGGCATAAAGTTTTAATCGGACATAGAGAAAGATAGGGGCTTATAGTTTTGCCTCCCAACCCTTTACCTCAAGGGTAATGTCAACAATAATAGTTCATGAAAACTCACATCCAATTAGCTATATATATCTGGATCTTTCCAACACATTGTGCTTGCCAAAGGATAAAATGTAAAAAGGAAAGGTGAAGATCACCATGACTCTTGTATGAAGTAATAGACAAGAATAAAACATAGGCCCTTCGCAGAGGGAAGCAGAGGTTGTCATGTGCTTTTATGGTTGAATGCCCAAAATCTTAATTCGAAAGAACATCACTTTATATTGCCACTTGTGATATGGACATTTATTATGGAGTCCGTCGCTTTTATTTCTTCCACATCACAAGATCATAGAAAGCTTATTTTCTCCACATTAATAAGTCATCCATATTTAGAGAGCAATTTTTATTGCTTGCAACGATGAGAACTTACTTGAAGGATCTTACTCAATCCATAGGTAGATATGGTGGACTCTTATGGCAAAACTGGGTTTAAGGATATTTGGAAGCACAAGTAGTATCTCTACTTGGTTCAAAGAATTTGTCTAGCATGAGAGGGAAAGGCAAGCTCAACATGTTGAATGATCCATGACAATATAATTTATTCCGGATATAAGAAAACATAAGCCAATAAGTTGTCTTCCTTGTCCAACACCAACTCTTTAGCATGTCATATTTTAATGAGTTCTCACAATCATAAAAGATGTCCAAGATAGTATATTTATATGTGAAAGCCTCTCTTTCTTTACTTCTTATTAATTGCAACGATGACCAAAACTATGTTTGTCAACTTTCAACAACTTTTATTCATCATACTCTTTATATGTGAAGTCATTACTCTCCATAAGATCCATATGATCTCTTTATTTCTTTCTATTCTTTCTCTTCTCTTTTATTTTTAAACCCTCAAGATTATAGCAAGATGGCAAAGACATTGACTCAACACTAATCTTTATTATATATAGCTCACGGACTCGATTACATAGAAGGATCATAAAGCAAAACTCAAAAGTAGGTCATACTAAAATTATATTCTACTAGATCAAGATATAACCAAAAGGATCGAACTAAGAAAAATGGTAAAGATAAAAGTGTGATGGTGATACGATATCGGGGCACTCCCCCAAGCTTGGCAGTTGCCAAGGGGAGTGCCCATACCCATGTGCTTATGTCTCTTTCTTCGGAGGTGGTGATGATGGAGTTGTTGATGGTGTGTGCTTCTTCCTTAATTTGCTCTTGAGGATAGAATTTTTCTCCCTTAGGTCATCGATCTCTTGCTCAAGGCTTAATATCTTTTTGCATAGTTCCTGTTTATTCTCCTGCAAGAGGCGAAAAGGGATAAACTCGATCTTAGGTTTCTTTGCTCTATCGGGGAGGCTTGACTTTTTGAACTCCACATGCATGTCCCCGGGTTGAGGTAATGGGACTTCATCTTCATCTGAGCCCGTCTCCTCCTTTCCCCTAGGCTCATAGTCTTCTTCTTCCTCCGTAGTCCAACCACAATGCTCCAAGTCCTCGTATACCTTATGATCTGCAAGGTAATCAGCCACATAGCTTTCTCCCTCTGAATCTTGGGATGACATATTGCTCTAATCTGTAGTAGAAACAACTCGAAACAAGGACAGAAGATATTTGTGTGATACGGTGGTCAAAACTTTCGGGATATATATAATGAATTTTTACCGACCGAAAGAAGTATCGTGCAAGAAAACGGAGTCCGGAGAGCACACGAGGTGCCCACGAGGCAGGGGGCGCGCCCTCCACCCTCGTGGAAGCCTCGTGTCCTTCCCAGACTACTTATTTTCCTATTTTCTTAAATATTCCAAAACGGAGAAAAAATGCTATTAGAACTGTTTTGGAGTCGGTTTACTTACCGTACCTCATACCTATTCCTTTTCGGAGTCTGAAACGTTCTGGAAAGTGTCCTTTATGTATTCCTCTAGGGTTACGGTTTCAATAACATTAGTTTCAACATTATGGGGTTACTTGAGATATAATGTTTGACTCTTTGACCGTTCACCACCCTCGGATTTGTGCCTTCAAAGTTGTTGATTTTTATGGCACCGGAACGATAGACCTCCTCGATGATGTAAGGACCTTCCCATTTAGAGAGGAGTGTTCCTGCAAAAAATCTTAAACGAGAGTTGTATAACAATACATAATCACCTACATTAAACTCACGTTTTTGTATCCTTTTGTCATGCCATCTTTTTACTTTTTCTTTAAACAGTTTGGCATTCTCATACGCCTGGGTTCTCCATTCATCAAGTGAGCTAATGTCAAATAACCTCTTCTCATCGGCAAGTTTGGAATCATAATTGAGCTCTTTAATGGCCCAATATGCCTTATGTTCTAGTTCAAAAGGTAAGTGACATGCTTTTCCATAAACCATTTTATATGGAGACATATCCATAGGACTTTTGTATGCAGTTCTATAAGCCCATAATGCATCATCAAGTTTCTTGGACCAATTCTTTCTAGATCTATTAACAGTCTTTTGCAAAATTAATTTAAGCTCTCTATTACTCAATTCTACTTGAACACTAGACTGTGGGTGATATGGAGATGCAATTCTATGATTAACATCATACTTAGCAAGCATTTTACGAAAGGCACCATGAATAAAATGTGAACCACCATCAGTCATTAAGTATCTAGGGACTCCAAACCTCAGAAAAATAATTTCTTTAAGCATCTTAATAGAGGTGTTATGATCAGCACTACTAGTTGGAATAGCTTCTACCCACTTAGTAACGTAATCAACAGCAACTAAAATATGTGTATACCCATTAGAGGAAGGAAACGGTCCCATATAATCAAAGCCCCAAACATCAAATGGTTCAATAACAAGTGAATAATTCATAGGCATTTCTTGACGTCTACTAATATTACCAATTCTTTTACATTCATCACAAGACAAGACAAACTTACGGGCATCCTTGAAGACAGTAGGCCAATAAAGACCGGATTGCAATACCTTATGTGCAGTTCTATCTCAAGCATGGTGTCCTCCATAAGCCTCAGAGTGACACTTGCGTAGGATCTGTTCCTGTTCATGCTCAGGTACACAACGTCTAATAACACCATCTACCCTTTCTTTATAAAGGTGTGGGTCATCCCAGAAGTAATGTCTTAAATCATAGAAAAACTTTTTCTTTTGTTGGTATGTGAAACTAGGTGGTATAAATTTAGCAACAATGTAATTAGCATAATTAGCATACCATGGAGCAGTACGAGAGGCATTTATGACAGCTAATTGTTCATCAGGAAAGCTATCATCAATAGGTAGTGGGTCATCAAGAACATTCTCTAACCTAGACAAGTTGTCTACAATGGGGTTCTCAGCTCCCTTTCTATCAATAATATGCAAATCAAATTCTTGTAGCAAGAGAACCCATCTAATAAGTCTAGGTTTAGCATCTTTCTTTTCCATAAGATATTTAATAGCAGCATGATCAGTGTGAACAGTTACTTTAGAATCAACTATATAAGGTCTGAACTTATCACAAGCAAATACAACTGCTAAAAGTTCCTTTTCAGTAGTAACATAATTTATTTGGGCACTGTCTAGAGTTTTACTAGCATATTGGATAACATTTAATTTCTTATCAACCCTTTGTCCTAAAACAACCCCTACATCATAATCACTAGCACCACATATAATTTCAAATGGTAAATTCCAATCAGGTGGCTAAACAATAGGTGCAAAAATCAAAGCTTTCTTAAGTACTTCAAATGCTTCTACACAATCATCATCAAAGACAAAAGGTGCATCTTTTTGTAAGAGATTAGTTAGAGGCCTAGAAATTTTTGAGAAATCCTTAATGAACCTCCTATAAAAGCCGGCATGACCAAGGAAACTTCTTATACCTTTAATGTCCTTAGGACACGACATCTTTTCAATTGCATCAACCTTAGCTTTATCAACTTCAATACCTCTTTCAGAAATTTTATGCCCCAAGACAATACCTTCATTAACCATAATGTGGCACTTCTCCTAATACAAGACAAGATTAGTTTCTTCACATCTCTGCAAAATTCGATCAAGGTTGCTTAAGCAATCATCAAAAGAAGTTCCATATACAGAAAAATCATCCATGAATACCTCAACAATCTTTTCACAAAAGTCAGAGAATATAGCAGTCATACATCTTTGAAAGGTAGCAGGTGCATTGCATATACCAAAAGGCATACGTCTATAAGCAAAGGTACCGAAAGGGCAAGTAAAAGTTGTCTTTTCTTGATACTCTTTTGACACAGGTATTTGAGAGAAACCAGAATAACCATCTAGAAAGCAAAAATGTGTATGTTTGTATAATCTTTCTAGCATTTGATCAATAAAAGGTAAAGGGTAATGATCCTTTTTAGTAGCTTTATTTAATTTGCGAAAATCAATTACCATTCGATAACCTGTGACAATTCTTTGTGGGATCGGTTCATCTTTATCATTAGGACCAACAGTAGTACCTCCCTTCTTAGGGACACAATGGACAGGACTTACCCACTAACTATCAGCAACAAGATAAATTATACCTGCCTCCAGAAGCTTTAGTATTTTGTTTTCTTACCACCTATTTCATCTTAGGATTCAACCGTCATTGGTGATCAACAACCGGTTTTGCATCTTTCTCCAATTTTATTTTGTGCTGGCATAGAGTGGGACTAATGCCTTTAAGATCATCAAGAGTATATCCAATAGAAGCACGGTGCTTCTTCCGAGTATTCAATAGTTTCTTTTCTTCATGCTTCGAAAGGTTGGCACTAATAATAACAGGATATATCTCTTTCTCATCAAGATAAGCATATTTAAGAGTATCAGGTAAAGGTTTAAGCTCAAACACGGGATCACCCTTGGGTGGAGGAGGATCCCCTAGGATTTCAACATGTAAGTTGTGTTTCAAAATAGGTCCCTATTTAAAGAATACTTCATCTATTTCCCTTCTTTCATTCATAAACATATCATTTTCATGGTCGAGCACATATTGTTCTAAAGGATCACTAGGAGGCACGGCAATAGAAGCAAGACCAATAATTTCATATTTACTAGGCAATTCTTTATCATGGGGTTGTCTACAAAATTTAGCAAAATTAAACTCATGAGACATATCCCCCAAGACAATACTAACAACATCCTTTTTGCAGTCTATCTTAGCATTAACAGTATTCAAGAAGGGTCTACCAAATATAATGAGGAAAAAGTCATCTTGTGGGGAACCAAGGAAAAGAAAATCAGCAGGATATTTTAACTTTCCCACACACGACTTCAACATCTCTAACAATCCCAACTGGTGAAATAGTGTCTCTATTGGCAAGCTTAATTGTAACATCAATTTCCTATCTCAACGGGTGCAATATCATGCATAATTTCTTTATATAAGGAATGAGGTATTGCACTTGCACTAGCACCCATATCACACAAGCCATGATAGCAATGATCTCCTATTTTAACAGAAATAACAGGCATTCCTACAATAGGTCTATGTTTATTTTTAGTATTGGGTCTAGCAATTCTAGCAGCTTCATCACAGAAGTAAATAACATGCCCATCTATATTATCAGCCAAGAGATCCTTAACCATAGCAATACTAGGTTCAACTTTAATTTTCTCAGAGGGTGTAGGTGTTCTAGTATTACTCTTACGAACAACAGTTGAAGCTTTATCACGATCCTTTATTCTAACAGGGAAAGGTGGTTTCTCAATATAAGCAGTAGGAACAACAGAATCATTATAAGTGATAGTCTTTTCTAAAACTTTAATAGGTGCAACTACTTTTACTTCAATGGGAGGATTATATTTAAACCACTTCTCCTTAGGGAGATCAACATGAGTAGCAAAGGATTCACAGAAAGAAGCTACTATCTCATAGGCAAGTCCATATTTAGTGCTAAATTCACGAAAGGTATCGCTATCCATAAAAGATTTAACATAATCAAACTTTGGGGTTATACCTGACTCCTTTCCTTCATTGAGATCCCAATCTTCGGAGTTGCGTTTAATTCTTTCCAATAAATCCCATTTCAATTCAATAGTCCTCATCATAAAAGAACCAGTACAAGAAGTGTCGAGCATGGAGCGATTACTGAGAGAAAGCCGAGCATAAATTGTTTGAATAATAATTTCTCTTGAGAGCTCATGATTGGGGCATGAATATAACATTACCTTAAGACTCCCCCAAGCTTGAGTGATGCTTTATATTTCGCGAGGACAAAAATTATATATATATATATAATTACGATCACGATGAACAAGATGCATAGGATAAAACTTCTGATGAAATTCCAATTTCAATCGGTTGTAGTTCCATGATCCCATATCATCACATAGCCTAAACCATGCCAATGCCTTTCCCTTCAAAGATAAAGGGAAGACCTTCTTATTGATAACATCCTCGGGCATACCTGCAAGCTTAAATAATCCACAAACTTCATCCACATAGATTAGGTGCAGATCGGGATGTAAAGTTCCATCACCTGTGAAAGGATTAGCTAGCAGTTTCTCTATCATACCCGAAGGAATTTCAAAGTAAACATTTTCAGTGGGTTCAGTAGGTTGAGGAGCAACTATTTGCTCTACTGGTCAGGGTGAAGATACCCCGAACAAGCCCCTCAAAGGATTATGTTCCATAGTAACAAGTGACAGTAAATTTCAGCACACTATATAAATTTTTCCTTACCAAAGGCGCTTCACTCCCTGGCAATGGCGCCAGAAAAGAGTATTGATGACCCACAAGTATAGGGGATCTACCGTAGTCCTTTCGATAAGTAAGAGTGTCGAACCCAACAAGGAGCAGAAGGAAATGATAAGCAGTTTTCAGTAAGGTATTCTCTGCACGCACTGAAATTATCGGTAACAGATAGTTTTGTGATAAGGTAATTTGTAACGGGTAACAAGTAATAAAAGTAAATAAGGTGCAGCACGATGGCCCAATCCTTTTTGTAGCAAAGGACAAGCCTGGACAAACTCTTATATAAAGGGAAACGCTCCCGAGGACACATGGGAATTATTGTCAAGCTAGTTTTCATCATGTTCATATGATTCACGTTCGGTACTTTGATAATTTGATATGTGGGTGGACCTGTGCTTGGGTACTGTCCTTCCTTGGACAAGCATCCCACTTATGATTAACCCCTCTTGCAAGCATCTGAAACTACAAAAGAAGTATTAAGGTAAACCTAACCATAGCATGAAACATATGGATCCAAATCAGCCCCTTATGAAGCAACTGATAAACTAGGGTTTAAGCTTATGTCACTCTAGCAACCCATCATCTACTTATTACTCCCCAATGCCTTCCTCTAGGCCCAAATAATGGTGAAGTGTCATGTAGTCGACGTTCACATGAAACCACTAGAGGAAATACAACATACATCTCATCAAAATATCAAACGAACACCAAATTAACATGACTACTTATAGCAAGACTTCTCCCATGTCCTCAGGAACAAACGTAACTACTCACAAATCATATTCACGTTCATAATCAGAGGGGTATTAATATGCATAAAGGATCTGAACATACGATTTTCCATCGAATAAACCAACTGGCATCAACTACAAGGAGTAATCAACACTACTAGCAACCCACAGGTACCAATCTGAGGTTTTGAGACAAAGATTGGATACAAGAGATGAACTAGGGTTTGAGATGAGATGGTGCTGGTGAAGATGTTGATGGAGATTGACCCCCTCTCGGTGAGAGGATTGATGGTGATGATTTTCCCCTCCCGGAGGGAAGTTTCCCCGGCAGAACAGCTCCGCCAGAGCCCTAGATTGGTTCCGCCAAGGTTCCGCCTCGTGGCGTTGGAGTTTCGTCTCATAAGCTTGCTTCTGATTTTTTTTCCAGGACGAAAGACTCCATATAGCCAAAGATGGGCATCAGAGGGCTGTTAGGGGCCCCACAAGGCAGGGGCGCGCCCAGGGGGGTAGGGCGCACCCCCCACCCTCGTGGATGGTGGGTGGCCCCCTCTGGTACTTCTTTCGCCCAATAGTTTTTATATATTCTGAAACGTGCTCCTGTAAAATTTCGGGACTTTTGGAGATGTGCAGAATAGGTCTCTAATATTTGCTCCTCTTCCAGCCCAGAATTCCAGCTGCCGGCATTCTCCCTCTTCATGTAAACCTTGTAAAATAAGAGAGAATAGGCATAAGTATTGTGATATAAAGTGTAATAACAGCCCATAATGCAATAAATATCAATATAAAAGCATGATGCAATGGACGTATCAGGGGCGCCCCCCCCCTCAAGCCCAATCCGAATTGGGTGGGGGGCGCCCCCCCCTTTCCTTCCCCCTCTCTCCCCCTTCCTTCCACTCCTAGTCCAACTAGGGAAGGGGGAATCCTACTCCCGGTGGGAGTAGGACTCCCCATGGGGCGCGCCATAGGAGGGCCAGCCCTCCCCCTCCTCCACTCTGTTATATATGGGGGGCACCCCATAGACACACAAGTTGATCATTGATCTTTTAGCCGTGTGCGGTGCCCTCCTCCACCATAATCCACCTCGATCATATCATAGCGGTGCTTAGGGGAAGCCCTGTTCCGGTAGCATCATCATCACCGTCATCACGCTGTCGTGCTGACGAAGCTCTCCCTCGACACTCTACTGGATCATGAGTTCGTGGGACGTCACTGAGCCGAATGTGTCCAGATCGCGGAGGTGCCGTACCTTCGGTACTAGGATTGGTCAATCGAGAAGATGTGCGACTACATCAACCACGTTGTCTTAACGCTTCCACTTACGGTCTACGAGGTTACGTAGACAACACTCTCCCCTCTCGTTGCTATGCATCACCATGATCTTGCGTGTGCGTAGGAAAATTTTGAAATTACCGCATTCCCCAACACTCCATAGCCCATTGATTAGCCGCGTCGATGTGAGACTTTCTCCCCTTTTTGTCTTCTCCACACAACCTCCATCATCATATTCGGTTCCACCTATAGTGCTATGTCCATGGCTCGCATTCATGTCTTGCGTGAAAGTTGAAAAAGTTTGAGAATACTAAAGTGTGAAACAATTGCTTGGCTTGTCATCGGAGTTGTGCATGATGGGAGCATTTTGTGTGACGAAAATGAAGCATGGCCAAACTATATGATTTTATAGGGGTGAGCTTTCTTTGGCTATGTTATTTTGAGAAAGACATAATTGCTTACTTAGTATGCTTGAAGTATTATTATTTTTATGTCAATATTAAACTTTTCTCTTGAATTAAATCTGAATATTCATGCCACAATAAAGAAGATTATATTGAAAATTATGTTAGGAAGTATTCCACATCAAAAATTCTGTTTTTATCATTTACCAACTCGAGGACGAGCAGGAATTAAGTTTGGGGATGTTGATACGTCTCTAACGTATCTATAATTTTTGATTGTTCTCTTCCTCTCGCTACAGGAGACGGGGGGCCGTGGCGGCCATCCTCCGGCCGTGGTCATGCGTGGCGACCATCCCGCATCCCCCCGGCGCCTACAAGTATCCCCTCGCCCCTCCGGAACCCTAGCCCCCGTGTCGACCATCTCCCCCCTCGATCCCCATCGTTCCCCTTCCTCTCTAGACCAAATCGAGCTCGTAAGATCCCAAAGTGACCGCTGCCCGTCATCGTTGTCACGGCCACAGGCGTCTCCGGCGTGCGGGAGGGCGTCTAGGAGCTCCACCGCGCTCGACTTAATCGGTTCCGGGGGTCGCCTCAAGCCGAGGCACTTGGTTGCCGGCGCCATCGTCGTCTTCTCCGTGCTCGCCCGCCACGACCTCACCGTCGATCCATCACTCCGGTCCACCCCGGCCTCGTCGAGCTCGCCTACGACCTTCGCTGTGAGCGCCTCTCCTCATCCTCCCGCTTTTCCGTTCGATTCCGCCGTCGATTGGGTTGTCTCGTGCTCGTCCGCCATGGCCGTTGCTTCCTGTAAGCTCAGTTCAGTACGTGCCCACGCCCCCTGCTTATGATATTCCAGTTTCCTTGTTGCGCGACCCGCCGCTAGTGCCGCCGCTGTGCCCCCGCTCGTGTCCGCGCCGCCGCTACTGTGCTGCTCTGCTTGCGGCACCGGCCCCGTGCACATGCGCGCGCCTGCCCACTTGCCCGCAGCCGCAGGCTGCTGCTCCTGACCGCGCGCGCACACTTGCTGCCTTCTGGCTTTGCCGCTGCTTAGCTACTGCCCTTAGCTGCTGCCGCTGTTGCTATTGCTTGTGATGCTCGTTGCCGCAGCTGTGTGTGCTGCTTGCTGCCTGTTGCTACTCTCTATCGCCGCCGCCGAACACTGCTGCTGGTGGTGGCCGTGGCCATGGCCATGTGCCTATGCGTGCATGCACCACCACAATGTGGCCGGTTGTGTGCCTGTGGCCGGCCGTGTTCAATTAGATTAGGGATTAATTAGTGCTAGTTAGGTTAGTTGATATACTATGACATATGGGCCCCATTTGATTAAGTTAGGTTTTATTTATTAGTTTAGGTATAGCCTATGACATATGGGCTACCAACTCTCCTTTTGACCAGTCAAATTGACTTGGATTAAATAAATTTCAGTAATTTTAGAAAACGTTTAAAACCATTAAAATCAATATAAAATAATCCGTAAACTCGGATGAAAATACTTTGTACATGAAAGTTTCTTAAACGACGAGACGAATCCGGATACGTAGCCCGTTCGTCCGCCACGCATCCCTAGCATAGCGAACACGCAACTTTCTCCCTCCGGTTCGTTTGTCCGAAAACGCGAAACACCAGGGATATTTTCCTGGATGTTTCCCCACTTCACCGGTACCACCTCTTACCGCGTTAGGGCACCCCTAGCACCGCTACTTGTCATGTCATGCATCGCTATGCATCTGTTTGCTTAATATTTATTGTTTCTTCCCCCCCTCTTCTCTCGCTAGACACCGAGACCGACGCCGCGGCTACCCAGTACGACTACGGTGTTGACGACCCCTCTCTCTTGCCAAAGCAACCAGGCAAGCCCCCCCTTTGATCACCAGATATCGCCTACTCTTCTCTCTACTGCTTGCATTAGAGTAGTGTAGCATGTTACTGCTTTCAGTTAATCCTATACTGCTACATAGCCTGTCCTTGCTACTACTGTTGTTACATTTACCTGCTATCCTACTGCTTAGTATAGGATGCTAGTGTTCCATCAGTGGCCCTACACTCTTGTCCGTCTACCATGCTATACTACTGGGCCATGATCACTTCGGGAGGTGATCACGGGCATATACTATATACTTTACACTATTACATTACCGGTGATACTGTTTGGAGATGGGGGCTGGAGGGGCAGGTGGCTCCATCCCGGTAGAGGTGGGCCTGGGTTCCCGACAGCCCCCGACTGTTACTTTGAGGCGGAGCGACAGGGCAGGTTGAGACCACCTAGGAGAGAGGTGGGCCTGGCCCTGGTCGGCATTCACGGATACTTAACACGTTTAACGAGATCTTGGTATTTGATCTGAGTCTGGCCACTGGCCTATACGCACTAACCATCTACGCGCGGACAGTTATGGGCACTCGACGTCGTGGTATCAGCTGAAGCCTTCGTGACATCAGCGACTGAGCGGCACGCGCCGGATTGGACTGGAACGCCTGGTAGGCTAGGTCTGCTTCCGGCCGTGTTCGCAACATGCAGGTGTGCAAAGGGTGATGGGTCCAGACCCCTGCGCCATAGGATTTAGACCGGCGTGCTGACCTCTCTGTTGTGCCTAGGTAGGGCTGCGACGTGTTGATCTTCCGAGGCCGGGCATGACCCAGAAAAGTGTGTCCGGCCAAATGAGATCGAGTGTGTTGGGTTATGTGGTGCACCCCTGCAGGGAAGTTAATCTACTCGAATAGTTGTGATCTTCGGTAACAGGACGACTTGGAGTTGTACCTTGACCTTATGACAACTAGAACCAGTTACTTAATAAAACACACCCTTCCAAGTGCCAGATACAACCGGTGATCGCTCTCTCACAGGGCGACGAAGGGAGGATCATCGGTTAGGATTATGCTATGCAATGCTACTTGGTGAACTTACCATCTACTCTCTTCTCCTGCTGCAAGATGGAGGTGGCCAGAAGCGTAGTCTACGATAGGACTAGCTATCCCCCTCTTATTCTGGCATTCTGCAGTTCAGTCCACATATGATACCCTTAATCAATTTGATACCAATGCATACATATGTAGTGTAGCTCCTTGCTTGCGAGTACTTTGGATGAGTACTCACGGTTGCTTTGCTCCCTCTTTTCCTCCTTTCTATACTCGATTGCTGCGACCAAACGTTGGAGCCCAGGAGCCAGACGCCACCGTCGACGATGACTACTACTACTCGGGAGGTGCCTACTACTACGTGCAGCCCGCTGACGGCGACCAGGAGTAGTTTAGGAGGATCCCAGGCAGGAGGCCTGCGCCTCTTTCGATCTGTATCCCAGTTTGTGCTAGCCTTCTTAAGGAAAACTTGTTTAACTTATGTATGTACTCAGATATTGTTGCTTCCGCTGACTCCTCTATGATCGAGCTCTTGTATTCGAGCCCTCGAGGCCCTAGCTTGTAATATGATGCTTGTATGACTTATTTTATTTGTAGAGTTGTGTTGTGTTATCTTCCCGTGAGTCCCTGATCTTGATTGTACACGTTTGCATGTATGATTAGTGTACGATTGAATCGGGGGCGTCACACGTTGCCGGGGAGATCTACACTCAAGTCAAGATATACCAAGTACCCATCACAAACTCTTATCCCTCGCATTACATTATTTGCCATTTGCTTCTTGTTTTCCTCTCCCCCACTTCACCCTTGCCTTTTATTCGCCTCTTTTCCGTTTACCCTTTTTCCGTTCGCCTTCTTTCGCTTGCCTCTTGTGTGTCCTTGTGTTAGATTGTTTATTTGCCCTCATGGCTAGTTCTCCTATCATTGTTAACACTCCCGATAATGAAGTTCTTAATTTTAAACAAAGGGATTGATACGTCTCCGTCGTATCTACTTTTCCAAACACTCTTGCCCTTGTTTTGGACTCTAACTTGCATGATTTGAATGAAACTAACCCGGACTGACGCTGTTTTCAGCAGAATTGCCATGGTGTTATTTTTGTGCAGAAATAAAAGTTCTCGGAATGACCTGAAAATCAACGGAGAATTATTTTGGAATATATAAAAAATACTGGAAGAAAGATCCACGTCAGGGGGCCCACCACCTGTCCACGAGGGTGGGGGCGCGCCACCCTGCCTCGTGGGCCCCCTGATGCTCCATCGACCTCAACCCTGACTCCATATATTCACTTTCGGGGAGAGAAAAATCAGAGAGAAGGATTCATCGTGTTTTACGATACGGAGCCACCGCCAAGCCCTAAACTCTCTTGGGAGGGCTGATCTGGAGTCCATTTGGGGCTCCGGAGAGGGGAATCCATCGCCATCGTCATCATCAACCTTCCTCCATCACCAATTTCATGATGCTCACCGTCGTGCGTGAGTAATTCCATTGTAGGCTTGCTGGACGGTGATGGGTTGGATGAGATTTATCATGTAATCGAGTTAGTTTTGTTAGGGTTTGATCCCTAGTATCCACTATGTTCTAAGATTGATGTTGCTATGACTTTGCTATGCTTAATGCTTGTCACTAGGGCCCGAGTGCCATGATTTTAGATCTGAACCTATTATGTTTTCATCAATATATGAGAGTTCTTGGTCCTATCTTGCAAGTCTATAGTCACCTATTATGTGTTATGATTCGTTAACCCTGAAGTGAAAATAATCGGGATACTTACCCGTGATGACAATAGTTTGAGGACTTCATGTATTCACTATGTGTTAATGCTTTGGTCTGGTACTCTATTAAAACAAGACCTTAATATCCCTTAGTTTCCAATAGGACCCCGCTGCCACGGGAGGGTAGGACAAAAGATGTCATGTAAGTTCTTTTCCATAAGCACGTATGACTATATTCGGAATACATGCCTACATTACATTGATGAACTGGAGCTAGTTCTGTGTCACCCTATGTTATGACTGTTACATGATCAATCGCATCCGACATAATTCTCCATCACCGATCCAATGCCTACGAGCTTTTCCAATATTGTTCTTCGCTTATTTACTTTTCCGTTGCTACTGTTACCATCACTGTAAAACCAAAAATATTACTTTTGTTACCGTTACAACTACTATCATATTACTTTTCTACTAAATACCTTGCTGCATATATTAAGTTTCCAGGTGTGGTTGAATTGACAACTCAGCTGCTAATACTTGAGAATATTCTTTGGCTCCCCTTGTGTCGAATCAATAAATTTGGGTTGAATACTCTACCCTTGAAAACTGTTCCGATCCCCTATACTTGTGGGTTATCAAGACTATTTTTTGGCGCCGTTGCCGGGGAGCATAGCTCTATTCTTTAAGTCACTTGGGATTTATATATGCTTATCATTATGAAGAACTTGAAAGATCAAAGAACCAAGATTTTTTCCTCAACTACGAGGGGAGGTAAGGAACTGCCATCTAGCTCTGCACTTGATTCACCTTCTGTTTTGAGTAATCTTGCGACACCTAAACCTGCTTCTGCCATTCATTCTGATATGTCGCATGTTATTGATGATGCCACTTATGCTATGCATGATACTTATGATGAAACTACTTCTATGCTTGATACTACTGTGCCACTTGGTGAATTTCTTGATGAACAACTTGCTAGGGCTAGAGAGAATGAAATTATTTAAACTGATAATATTGATGAAAGTGATGGTGAAGATTCTCCCCCTAGATATGAATTGTATGTTGTTCCTGAAGGTTATGTTATGGATGAAGAAACTGCTAGAGACTTTCTTGCCTGCAATGATAGAAGTGATCTTAAGAAATTATTAGCTAAGCTTAAAGAAAAATCTCTGAATGCTAGAATGAAATATGATCCTGCTTATGCTACTTAACCTATCTTTATTACTGATAAGGATTATGATTTCTCTGTCGACCCTGAGATAATTACTTTGGTTGAATCTGATCCTTTCTATGGCTATGAATCTGAAACTGTTGTGGCACATCTTACTAAATTAAATGATATAGCTACCTTGTTCACTAATGATGAGAAAACTCGCTACTATTATATCCTTAAATTATTTCCGTTCTCATTAAAGGATGATGCTAAGATATGGTTTAATTCTCTTGATCCTGGTTGTGTGCGTAGTCCCCAGGATATGATTTACTACTTCTCTGCTAAATATATAAGAAACAAGCTACTTTAAGGGAGATATATAATTTTGTGCAAATTGAAGAAGAGAGTCTCCCACAAGCTTGGGGGAGGCTTATCCAATTACTTAATGCTTTGCCTGATCATCCTCTTTGAAATACTTGATATCTTTTATAATGGACTAACCGATGATTCTAGAGATTACCTGGATAGTTGTGCTGGTTGTGTTTTTAGGGAAAGAACTGTTGATCAAGATGAAATTCTATTGAATAATAAGTTGACCAATGAAAAATAATTGGAAACTTCCTGAACCAACTCCTAAGCCAACTCCGAAGAAAAGGAGCATTCTATTTCTCAGTCCTGAAGAAATGCAAGAGGCAAAGAAATCTATGAAAGGAAAAGGTATAAAAGCTGAAGATGTTAAGAATTTACCGCCTATTAAAGAAATACACGGTCTCGATAACCCGACACAGGTAGTAAATGTAAATTCTCTCTATAGATTTGATGAAGGTGATATTCCTCGTAATAAGTCTGCTAGCAATGCTTAGATGAGTTTGATAATTTTATTGTTAAACAAGAAAATTTTAATGCTTATGTTGGTAGACAATTGAAACATAATGCTTATATGATTGAACACTTGAGTGATTATATGGCTAGTGTTAAAGGTGAACTTAAACTTATTAGTAAACATGCTTCTATGGTTACCACTCAAGTAGAACAAGTGCTTAAGGCTCAGAATGATTTGCTCAATGAATTAAATAATAAGAAGAATGACAATGTTGTTAGAGTTATGACTAGAGGAGGTAAAATGACTCAGGAACCTTTGTATCCTGAGGGCCATCCTAAGAGAATTGAGCAAGATTGTTAGAGAACTAATGTAGATGCACCTAGTCCTTCTAAGAGGAAGAAAAAGATAAATGATAGGACTTTGTATGCTTCTAGTGAACCTGTTATTGACACACCTGAGAATCCCAATGATATTTATATTTCTGATGCTAAAACACAATCTGGTAATTAACATGAACCTAGTGATAATATTAATGATGATGTTCATGTTGATGCTCAACCTAGCAATGCTAATGATGTAGAGATTGAACCTACTTTTGATCTTGATAACCCACAATCAAAGAATCAACATTATGATAAGAGAGACTTTGTTTCTAGGAAGCACGGTAAAGAAAGAGAACCATGGGTTTAGAGACCCATGCCTTTTCCTCCTAAACCATCCAAGAAAAAGGATGATGAGGATTTTGAGCGCTTTGCTGAAATGATTAGACCTATCTTTTTGCGTATGCATTTGACAGATATGCTTAAAATGAATCCTTATGCTAAGTATATGAAAGATATTGTTACAAATAAAAGAAAGGTACTGGAAGCTGAAATTTCCACCATGCTTGCTAATTATACTTTTAAGGGTGGAATACCAAAGAAACTTGGAGATCCAGGGGTACCAACTATACCATGCTCCATTAAAAGAAACTATGTTAAAACTGCTTTATGGGATCTTGGAGCCGGTGTTAGTGTTATGCCTCTCTCTTTATATCGTAGACTTGATTTGAATAAGTTGACACCTACTGAAATATCTTTGCAAATGGTTGATAAATCAATTGCTATACCTGTCGGTATTTGTGAGGATGTGCCTGTTGTGGTTGCAAACTTTACTATTTTAACGAACTTTGTTATTCTTGATATTCCCGAGGACGATAGTATGTCTATTATTCTTGGAAGACCCTTTTTGAATACTGCAGGGGTTGTTATTGATTTCACCAAAGGCATTGTCACTTTTCATGTTAATGGTAATGAGCATACGGTACACTCTCCGAGGAAACAACCTCAAGTCCACAGTATCAATTCTATTGGAAACAATTTCAACAATTACTATTGGAGGTTTTGAATCTCCTCTTCCTATTGTCAAGAAGAAATATGATATTCTTATTGTTGAGGATATGCTTATCCCCATTGAGGTAACCTAGTGTTATTCGAAATTTCTCCGGTTCCATGTTATCCGAAATGAGTTTGTTAACAAGACCAGATCAACCTTGTTAGTGGATTCCTTTTGATGAGCATGAGATGGATTTAGTTAGAAAGCACAACTCTATACCATCTTTTTACTTTCTGTTATTTATAGTAAATAAAGCAAAAATAGTATTTTTCTGTCTGTTTTCTGAATTATTAATGCAATAAAAAATACCCCGAAAATGAAAGTTCTCCAAATGCCCTGAAATTTAAATATGATTTTTTCTGGAATATTTGAGAATATCTGGCACTCAAAACACAGCAGGGGGAGCAAGCACCTGGCCACGAGGGTGGAGGGCGCGCCCTACCCCCCTGGGCGCGCCCCCTGCCTCGTGGGCCCATGGTGGCTCCCCTCCACTTATTCCAGCTACCACACACTCCTTCTTCCTCCCAAAAAAATCACTAGCCAGCTCAAACCCGAGTCCAAGCTCATCTTGCTGCCATTTTCGATCTCCTTGCTCAAAGCTCCATTCACAAAACTACTTTGGGGGATTGTTCTTTGGTATGTGACTCCTCCATTGGTCCAATTAGTTTTTGTTCTAGTGCTTTATTCATTGCAATTTTTTGCTGCTTAAGTGACCCTGTTCTTGAGCTTGCATGTCAAATTTATATGGTCAAAAGTAGTTTTAATGCATGATATTGCCTCTAGGCACTTGTAGGAGTAGTTGCTATCAATATTGTTTAGTTTGGTTCACTTTTATTTTGAGTTGCTAAAAATTTCAGAGAAAGATGAAGAGATTTTTTAGGGGCTCATCGAGCCGAAGCTCGAAGGATAAACAAAGTGAAGAGAACAAGAAGCCCAAGTATAATCTCCCTCGCACCATGGAGGTTCGGCCGTGTGAATGGCCTTGTGATGATTTCTTGAGAGCAGCCGGGATTTATGATGATTTCTGTAGCGACCAGACCTCAAATAGTCTGATCTCTGTGCATTAGTGTCATCCCTGGATCGGTAATGCTGACACGCACAGTACTTGAGGATTTATAACAGAGTAGCAATCACACACTTATTACATTGAATGTCTCAAAAGAGAACTTGTTACAATAAATATGGCTTAAGGCCATCTAATACGATAACAGCGAAAGGCTTGGAAGATAAAGTGAGTCCATCAACTCCAACATCATCACTGAGTGAAAGACCACGACCTAAGGCTCCTTACTCGTCGTCTGAAAAGTCTGCAACATGATACATTGCAGCCCGAAAATGGGTCAGCACATGGAATATGCTGGCAATGTAACACAAGAGAGTAATGAACAATGTAAGGCTATCACTACATGCATATATGGCTGGTGGAGGCTGTATGGTTAATAGGTTTTGCGAAAAGCCAATTTTTCCCTACTGCAAAGGAATATATTTTACTTATCTACAAAGTTGGTTGAAAACTATTGAGAAGGTAAACCCCCTCTCAATCCCAATTAAAAGTAATTAATAACCCAACAAAATTAATTTAGAGTGATGAGATCCACATGATAATCCAAGAACTAGATACTCAAGATGTCCATAACCGGGGACACGGCTAACCATGATTAGTTTGTACACTCTGTAGAGGTTTGTGCACTTTTCCCCACAAGACTCGATCTCCTCCGTTGGATTTCTCGCACTACATAATGTTTGAGAAATGGATGACCGAGACACAGTCGTTCCGAAGAGGTCCCCTTAACCGATAGATAGGCCGGTACACCTACAATCCCCTACATCTGCTAGCCCATCATGGAAAGGTTTCCCACAACTTACTCAACTATGCCATAGCCCATAATGGCATGTGGCTGCACACGGAAGTTTCCAGCATGAATAATCTTATGATCCCTTTGAGCCTGGGTGGCGGTCCATAGGAGAATCACACGGTACCCCGAGATTTCCAAAAAATACAGGCAATCACTGGGTTCCCTAGGTGCCTCAATCCACCCAGATGTGTATTAAAGTCGAAACCTTAAGTTAACCATTAATTAACAACTCACATATGTCATGGACACTCTCAAACCCAATCCACGTCTACGGGCATAGCATGGCAATATAAGCATAACGTAGAAGTAACTCCCAAGGTTTGATAATAGAATAGGTGAATAGGTACTACCTCATCTACTTCCCAACCCACAATTTATTCAGATCCTAACCATGCAATTGTTTGAGGGTTGATCTAATGCAATAAAACTGGGTAGTAAAGAGGTATGATCAAAGTGTTACTTGCCTTGTTGATGATCCGTGAAACCTAGAGACTCGATGTAGCACGCTTCGCACTCCGGGTACTCTATCGCAATCAAACAAGCATACAATAAAAAATCAAGCAAGGGCACTGTTAAAACTCAAATAAGAGATCTAACCAGAAGATTCAACTTAAGAACTCCGGTTTGCAAAAAGAATCAAATCAAACGAAGCAAGAAAACTCAAACGGTGAGAGAAACAAGCTTCGTTTACTAATCTGGACTAAAGTCAAATTTTACAGTAGCAAAAACTTGTTTAAGTTAGTTAAACAGAAAGAGGGCTTCGAGACAAAACTCTAGGCGCTTGAATCGCCTGATTCCGATAAACGAGCGAAAAGTTATACTAAAATGAAAATCGGATCAGAAATCGCGATCGAAAATAATCGCGGAAAAACCCGAGAAAAAGAAAAACTGACGAACAGGATAACGAATGAAAGTTCGCTATCTGCGGCTAAACGGTGAAAACTGTTCGTTAAAACAAACGTCCGGACGAACGTTCGCTAAATAACTAAAATGAAAAAAAACCTATCTAAAAAAAGGAATCGGGTTTTCGAAAAAACCGATCGGTTTTCTTGCGAAAACCGAGGCGGCTACCTCCGGCGAAGTCCGGCGAGATGGCGGCGGCGGCGGGCGGCTCTGGGGGGGTCAGGCGGCGGCAGGTGGCGGCTCCAGCGCGGCGCGGGGCGGGTGGCGGCTCCGGCGCGGCGCGGGGTGGGTGGCGGCGAGGTGCGGCGGTGGCGGCAGTGCGACGGCGGCGGCGGCGGGCTCGGGCGACGCTAGGGTTCGGGCGGGTGGCGCGGCTGGTGGGCTCGGGGTCCGGGCCCCGACTTATAAGGCCGGCCGAGCGGAGTCCCAGTCGGACATGGCCCGTTAGGCCGTTTCCTTTTTAAAAAAAATTAATTCCAATGTGCAGAAAAAGAAAGAAAAGAAGTACTAAACGGACTCCAAAAATCCCGAAATAAATTTTCCCCGTCCTCTAAAAATATGTCGGACAAGGTGAACATTTATTTGGTCCTAAAATGCAAATTTGAAAAATGCACATTTTTTCCTAATTCAAATAAAATAGCGATAAAACTCCGAATAAAAATCTTATTTTATTTTAATATTAAATCTTCGATATTTCTTTATTTTGAGGAAGTCATTTTATCCTCTCTCTTCTATTTTTATAAAACAAATATTCAAAGAGAAAATAATTAAAATCAAACGATCCTCTTTTCAAAATTCGAGAAAACTCGAATATGAAAAATAATGAAATCCCCAACTCTCTCTGTGGGTCCTTGAGTTGCGTAGAATTTATCGGATCAACCAAAATGCAATAAAATATGATATGCAATGATGATCTAATGTATAACATTCCGAATTGGAAATTTGGGATGTTACAATTTCTATGAGTTAGCTGAGAATGCAGGCCTCACCTCCTTCCTCCACGACCAATGCGAACAGCAAGTACCTTGTTCCGCCGGAGGCCATTCACACCTACCAAAACCCCACACCAACTACAGAGCCAGAGACGGGGCCACAATTTGATCCTCACCGGCAGTCTATTTATCAGTGGAATCCGGAAGAGATCGCCAGGGGGATTCTTCTCAGTACGACCCCAGCTACAACTTTGGATATCCGCCAGGCCAGCCGTGGCCATAGACCAACTTAGGCCAAAAGTCTAAGCTTGGGGGAGTACGTATCTCTCACCGACATTACATTCATGTTCACACACTCATGCTAGTTGTCGGTGCTCATACTTTTTCATTGTAATATCCATGCTAGTTTATTTCCCTTTTTTATGCTTTCTTCTTGTGTGTTTGATAAACCTTAAGAAAAACCAAAAAATTAGTTGTAGCTTTTAGCTAGTTTACTTTTCATGCTATAGTAGTAATAATTAAAAGAAAACCCAAAAAGATTTCGCGTTCTTCTTTTGCTTGTTGGGAGCTTTCCCGTGTAAATAGTTTTACTTCTTTTCTTTCCTTTGGGGGTCGATAGGAGAAGACCATGATTAAAATGTCGAGTGGCTCTCATATGCATTATTGTTGATCTAACAAAGAGCCCCTATTACCTTGTCTTCTCTCTTGAATTGAAGCTTGCAGATTCCAGCTTAGTCCAATGCACGTGCACTATTATTATTATCCACACTATTCGGTCGTGCAAGTGAAAGGCAATAAATATGATTATATGATGAACTTATTGAGATGAGAAAAGCTGGTATGAACTCGAGCTCTCTTGTTTTTATAAATATGATTAGTTCATCGTTCCTGATTTAGCATATTATGAAAAAACATATTTGCAATGACAATTAGAGATTATAGTTGCTTATGCCATGCTTAATTAGCTAGGAGTTTATAATGGTTTACCTTGCGTGCCAACATGCTATTAAAATGGTTGTGTTGTGGTATGATAGGGTGGTATCCTCTTTTGAACGATTTGAGTGGCTTGACTTGGCACATGTTCACACATGTAGTTGAAACAAAATCAACATAGCCTCTACGATATTTATGTTCATGGTGCATTATATCCTAATAATGCTTGCATTCGGTGTTGATTAATTTTAATGCATGTTCATGACTGTTGTCGCTCTCTAGCTGGCCGCTTCCCAGTCTTTTTCTAGCCTTCACTTGTACCAAGCGGGTATACTGCTTGTGCATCCAATTCCATAAACCCCAAAGTTGTTCCATATGAGTCCACCATACCTACCTATATACGGTATCTACATGCTGTTCCAAGTAAATTTGTATGTGCCAAACTCTAAACTTTCAAATAAACATTCTGTTTTGTATGCACGAATAGCTCATGTATCAACTAGGGATGTCTGTATCTTCCATGCTAGGCGTGTTATTCTCAAGAGGAGTGGACACCGCTCCTCACTCACGAGAAAATGGTTGGTCATCGGGATGCCCAGTCCCATGCTTTATGCAAACAAATCAAAATAACTGCAAACAAAACTCCCCCGGGACTCTTGTTAGTTGGAGGCACTCGTTGTTTCGAACAAGCCATGGATTGATGCTTGTTGGTGGAGGGGGAGTATAAACTTTATCATTCTGTTTGGGAACCGCCTATAATGTGTGTAGCATGGAAGATATCGAAATCTCTCGGTTGTTATGTTGACAATGAAAGTATACCGCTCAAAATATTATTCATATCTATTTCAAAACCGAGCTCTGGCACCTCTACAAATCCCTGCTTCCCTCTGCGAAGGGCCTATCTATTTACTTTTATGTTGAGTCATCATCCTCTTATTAAAAAGCATCAGTTGGAGAGCACCGTTGTCATTTGCATCCATTACTGTTAGTTTACATTGAGTATGGCTTGACTGGATCTCTTTTGCCATGAATTACAATGTCTAGTCAGTCCTTGGTCTTTAAAGGTGCTCTGCATTTATGTTTTGCGGTCTCAGAAAGGGCTAGCGAGATACCATCTTGTCATATCATATCATGATTATTTTGAGAAAGTGTTGTCATCCCAGATTTGTTATTATTGCTCGCTAGCTGATTATGTCATTGATATGAGTAAACATGAGACCTAAATGTTATTGTGAATATGGTTAGTTCATAATGTTTGCTGAAAACCTGAATGATGGCTTTACATATTTACAACAACAAGAGCAAACAGTGTTTGTAAAAGTTTTTCTTTATCACTTTCAGTTTATCAACTGAATTGCTTAAGGACAAGCAAAGGTTTAAGCTTGGGGGAGTTGATACGTCTCCGTCGTATCTACTTTTCCAAACAATTTTGCCCTTGTTTTGGACTCTAACTTGCATGATTTGAATGGAACTAACCCGGACTGATGCTATTTTGAGCAGAATGGCCATGGTGTTATTTTTGTGCAGAAATAAAAGTTCTCGGAATGACCTGAAAATCAACGGAGAATTATTTTGGAATATATAAAAAATACTGGAAGAAAGATCCATGTCAGGGGGCCCACCACCTGTCCACGAGGGTGGGGGCGCGCCCTACCCCTTGGGTGCGCCCCCCTGCGTCATGGGCCCCCTGATGCTCCACCGACCTCAACCCTTACTCCATATATTCACTTTCGGGTAGAAAAAAAATCAGAGAGAAGGATTCATCGTGTTTTACGATACCGAGCCGCCGCCAAGCCCTAAACTCTCTCGGGAGGGCTGATCTGGAGTCCGTTCGGGGCTCCGGAGAGGGGAATCCGTCGCCATCGTCATCATCAACCTTCCTCCATCACCAATTTCATGATGCTCACCGCTATGCGTGAGTAATTCCATCGTAGGCTTGCTGGATGGTGATGGGTTGGATGAGATTTATCATGTAATCGAGTTAGTTTTGTTAGGGTTTGATCCCTAGTATCCACTGTTCTGAGATTGATGTTGGTATGACTTTGCTATGCTTAATGCTTGTCACTAGGACCCGAGTGCCATGATTTCAGATCTGAACCTATTATGTTTTCATCAATATATGAGAGTTCTTTATCCTATCTTGCAAGTCTATAGTCACCTATTATGTGTTATGATCCGTTAACCCCGAAGTGACAATAATCGAGATACTTACAGGTGATGACCGTAGTTTGAGGAGTTCATGTATTCACTATGTGTTAAAGCTTTGGTCCGATACTCTATTAAAAGGAGGCCTTAATATCCCTTAGTTTCCAATAGGACCCCGCTGCCACAGGAGGGTAGGACAAAAGATGTCATGCAAGTTCTTTTCCATAAGCACGTATGACTATATTCAGAATACATGCCTACATTACATTGATGAACTGGAGCTAGTTCTGTGTCACCCTATGTTATGACTGTTACATGATCGATCACATCCGGCATAATTCCCTATCACCGATCCAATGCCTACGAGCTTTTCCTATATTGTCTTCTCTTATTTACTTTTCCGTTGCTACTGTTACCATCACTATAAAACCAAAAATATTACTTTTGTTACTGTTATCACTACTATCATATTACTTTGCTACTAAATACCTTGCTACAGATATTAAGTTTCCAGGTGTGGTTGAATTGACAACTCAGCTGCTAATACTTGAGAATTCTTTGGCTCCCCTTGTGTTGAATAGATAAATTTGGGTTGAATACTCTACCCTCGAAAACTGTTGTGATCCCCTATACTTGTGGGTTAACAGGGATGGAGAATATCTAAAAGATGCTTGGTATAGAATTTGCAATGGTCAGAATAGATCCACTAGGAAGTAATCTACTTTCGTTCTTCTTCGCAATTTTTATGTAGGCATCACTCATTGGAACAGATATATTCTTGATACCATTACCGGAGGGAATTTCTTGGGTAGCCATACTTTTGATTCTTATAATGCTATGATAGATTTGTTTGGCCCACCACCTCTTTTGGTTAATGGAACTACTTTAACTTTGGAACATGTGATGCAAAGGCTTGAAATTATTGAAAATAGAGTTGCCATTGTAGAGTTGATTGAGAATTTGGACAAAAAGATCCACAACCAAATTACCCAATATGGATCTAAGGTAGGAGTTACTCTGAGAAATTTTAGAGAAAAAGAACCCTTAGTTAATGAAAAGACAAATCAAGATTCCACTAGAATTGATAAACTTGAGGATATTATTACCAACTTAGAGTCTGCCTTTTCTGCCGTGAGAAACACTTCAAACCCTCCTCCTACAAAGTTGCTAAGTTTATGTATGTTCCTAAGAATAAGGGTGAATCTTCTAGTAAGGAGAATGCGGATCTCAAATCAATAAGTGTTCACCCCATTTTTTTCGCTATCAGTAAGGAACCTTTTGCTACAAATGATTATCTTTATTTCTTGCCTAGGAGTTTGATCATCAATAAAAAGAAAGAAACTCCTAAAGGTTATAAGTGTTCAATTGAAAAATTACATAGCAAAGATGACAATACCTAGATCTAGCCTTATTTTTATGCCTAGCTTGGGGCGTTAAATGATAGCGCTTGTTGGGGGCAACCCAATTTTATTTTTGTTCCTTGCCTTTTTTTCTGTTTATTAATAAATAAATAATCTATCCTCTGTTATGATTGTGTTTTTTATGTTTTAATTAGTGTTTGTGCCAAGTAAATCCTTTAGGATCTTCTTGGGTGATTGTTATTTGATCTTGCTGTAAAAACAGAAAGTATGCGCTCACGAGAATAATTTTCATCTTTTACCAGAGAGTGATAAAATACCAATTCCAAATGAATTAGATCAATATAAAAATTATTTAGGATTTCCTAATTTCTTAGGATTTTTGGAGTTACATAAGTATCCGAAACCTACAGATTGCTACAGATTGTTCTGTTTTTGACAGATTCTATTTTTCGTGTGTTGTTTGCTTATTTTGATGAATCTATGGCTAGTATCGGGGGGTATGAACCATAGAGAAGTTGGAATACAGTAGTTTTAACACCAATATAAATAAATAAATAATGAGTTGATTACAGTACCTTAAAGTGGTGGCTTGTTTTCTTATACAAATGGAGCTCATGAGATTTTCTGTTGAGTTTTGTGTTGTGAAGTTTTCAAGTTTTTGGGTAAAGATTTGATGGATTTTCGAATAGGGAGTGGCAAGATCCTAAGCTTGGGGATTACCAAGGCACCCCAAGGTAAAATTCAAGGAAAACCAAAATCCTAAGCTTGGGGATGTCCCGGAAGGCATCCCCTCTTTTGTCTTCATCTATCGGTAACTTTACTTCAGGCTATATTTTTATTCACCACATGATATGTGTTTTGCTTGGAGCGTCTTGTATGATTTGAGTCTTTGCATTTTAGTTTACCACAATTATCCTTGTTGTACACAACTTTTGGGAGAGACACACATGAATCAGAATTTATTAGAATACTCTATGTGCTTCACTTATATCTTTTGAGCTGGATAATTTTGCTCTAGTGCTTCACTTATATCTTTTTAGAGCACAGTTATTGATCTCTCATGCTTCACTTATATTATTTTGAGTGTCCTTTAGAACAGCATGGTAATTTGCTTTGATTATGAAATTAGTCCTAATATGATAGGCATCCAAGATGGGTATAATAAAAACTTTCATATAAAGTGCATTGAATACGATGATAAGTTTGATACTTGATGATTGTTTTGAGATATGAATATGGTAATATTAGAGTCATGCTAGTTGAGTAGTTATGAATTTGAGAGATACTTGTGTTAAAGTTTGTGATTCCCGTAGCATGCACGTATGGTGAGCCGTTATGTGATGAAGTCGGAACATGATTTATTTATTTATTGTCTTCCTTATGAGTGGCGGTCGTGGACGAGAGATGGCCTTTTCCTACCAATCTATCCCCCTAGGAGCATGCGCATAGTACTTTGTTTCGATAACTAATAGATTTTTGCAATAAGTATGTGAGTTCTTCATGACTAATGTTGAGTCCATGGATTATACGCACTCTCACCCTTCCACCATTGCTAGCCTCTCTAGTACCGTGCAACTTTCGCCGGTACCATAAACCCACTATATACCTTCCTCAAAATAGCCACCATACCTATCTATTATGGCATTTCCATAGCCATTCCGAGATATATTGCCATGCAACTTCCACCATTCCGTTTATTATGATACGCTTCATCATTGTCATATTGCTTTGCATGATCATGTAGTTGACATCGCATTTGTGGCAAAGCCACCGTTCATAATTCTTTTATGCATGTCACTCTTGATTAATTGCATATCCCGGTAAACAGCCGGAGGCATTCACATAGAGTCATATTTTGTTCTAAGTATTGAGTTGTAATTCTTGAGTTGTAAGTAAATAAAAGTGTGATGATCTTCATTATTAGAGCATTGTCCCATGTGAGGAAAGTATGATGGAGACTATGATTCCCCCACAAGTCGGGATGAGATTCCGGACGAAAAAAAGAGGCCATAAAAAAGGCCCAAATAAAAAAATGAGAGAAAAAGAGAGAAGGGGCAATGCTACTATCCTTTTACCACACTTGTGCTTCAAAGTAGCACCATGATGTTCATGATAGAGAGTCTCCTATTTTGTCACTTTCATATGCTAGTGGGACTTTTTCATTATAGAACTTGGCTTGTATATTCCAATGATGGGCTTCCTCAAAATGCCCTAGGTCTTCATGAGCAAGCAAGTTGGATGCACACCCACTTAGTTTGTTTTGTTGAGCTTTCATACACTTATAGCTCTAGTGCATCTGTTGCATGGCAATCCCTACTCACTCACATTGATATCTATTGATGGGCATCTCCATAGCCCATTGATACGCCTAGTTGATGTGAGACTATCTTCTCCTTTTTGTCTTCTCCACAACCACCATTCTATTCCACCTATAGTGCTATATCCATGGCTCACGCTCATGTATTGTGTAAAAATTGAAAAAGTTTGAGAACATCAAAAGTATGAAAAAATTGCTTTTCTTTTTATCGGGGTTGTGCATGATTTAAATATTGTAGCGACCTGACCTCAAATGGTCAAGCTCATGTGTATCTGTGCCATCCCTGGATCGGTATGCTGGCACACACAGTACATCAATGTATATATCAAAGTGCAATCACATGTATAAATAACATAAAACTGATATATATATACCTCATAAGTCTCAGCGGAAACAAATGAATGGGTGTGGAGTCCCATCAACGCCAACGGCAAGTTGAGTGTAGACCGTAACCCTACAACGTAACTCTTACTCGTCGTAGAAATTCCTGCAACATAAGACATTGCAGCCCTGTAGGTCAGTACATTAAATGTACTGGCAAGTCACATCATAAGAATAATGAACCTATTTGTACATGCAATTTGGCTGGTGGAAAGCTCTAAGTTTAGTTTTTGCATAAAGCTAGTTTTTTCCTAGAATAAAAGATATTATTCTACCATTATTGTATAGCATAGGATGAGTTGGTAAACCCAACTCAATCCATTCCCAAAGTTTCATTTAAAACCCAACTGTTTAATTAAGAGTGATGAGATCTCCCAGCATTTCCACTACTAGATGCTCAAGTTGTCCGTAACCGGGGACACGGCTAATCGATTAGGTTTTAACACTCTGCAGAGGTTTGCACACTTTTCCCCACAAGACTCGATTGCCTCCCTTGAGGTTCTCGCACTGCCTGGCGTTTGAGAATAGGATGACCGAGACATAGTCTTTCGAAAATGTTCCCCCTTAACCCATGGATAGGCCGGGACACCTACATCATTCTACATCTGCTAGCCCATCCCGGAAGGGGTTACACTAACTACTCAACTAAGCCAGAGCCCATATTGGCTTGTGGCTGCATACGTAAGCTTCTAGACATGAGAATATGATTGATCTCTTTGAGCCTAGGCGCTAGTGGTGCACCACCATGGATTTCCCATGCATGCTCCTACTGTACTTCGCCACCATTCAAACCAAACCTCCGCCCAGGTAGTTCATTAAGTTATCTTGGTCCTACTTACTAATTTGTCACTCATCTCTCACAATGAACACTTCCCAATCCACGTCTACATTGGCGGGGACAAAATTAAACTTACGGGGTGGTGACAAAGGTATATGGTTCAAACCTACCTCACTGAACTACTAGGTAAAAACGTAGCCATCCTACATAAATTTTCCTACCATGCATTCCTACTACAACGGACTAAAAACATAGGTAATTAAAAGTATGGTCAAATGTGAACTTGCCTGGTAATAGTTGATGAAGATTATATCGCTCTCAGAAATTTACTTAATAGAACTATTCGTCACTCTCCGATGAAAATCTATTAAGTAAAAAATTGCACTCACATAAGCAATCATTTCAGAGAACCAAGAAGAACGTGCAAAGCAAAAATTCTTGGAAAAACCTAATGAACATACAACACACTTAACTATCACAAAATATTCTAAGTGCAACACAACATAGGCATGGGGTTCAAAACTGTGATGTGAACTATAGTGCATACAAGGCATATAAGTGAAACTAACATGGACAGATCCCAGGTGTGTGAAAATATTTTGAGCAAGGTCTAGGTGATAGGGTTTGGCTACAGTGACACGGTGCCAAAAGAATCACATCAATCGGAGCTACGGTTTAAGAGATATGGCCAGTTGAGGTTTGAATTCAAATCTGAATAAAGTTTAAATTTGAATTTGGAAAAAGTTTACAAACACGATGCTACTGGATAGATCTAAACATGACGAATTTGCCGTTGGTTTCATCGAGTTTGGACCTACGGTTAAAAAGTTGTGGCTATTCTATGTTTAGGGGCTAATATGCTAATTCCAGGGACTGAACGGTGCAGAAAAGTAATCACGAACAGGTCCTGGCCACGTGGCAGATTTCTACTAGTGCATACCCATTCGTTGCGGAGCTTAACCGGTGGACGGTCGACATATAAGAAAAACGGGCTACCGCGGCTAAACTAATTAAGTGAACCGACCGGTTTAAAAATAAAATCGGCAGTTTGTTTTTCGTGTAACGGTTCACAAAAAACAACCTAGACTTAGAAAAGAACGAGGTGGCGGGGCGGCTCATAGAGGGCAACTACGGCGGTGCCGGCGTCGGCCAGGACCTAGGCGTAGACGGGGCGGCGGTTCCGGCGGCTTCGACGGCGGCAAAGTGGACGGAGGGGTGCGGCGTGGCGCGAGCGTCGCGGTGGTGGTGGCAGGGATCCTCGAGGCGTCTGAATGGGCGGCGCGAGGACGACGAAGCTCCGTGCTCCGGCGGGGCTCTCCGTCGGTGGGGCGGCGGTTCTCGGCGGCAGTCAAGGCAACGGGAAGGACGGACCTGTCGCGGGCGTCCTGACGACGGTGGTTGCGGTCATCGGGGCGACGGGTAGAGCAGACGGAGGCGCCGGCGCTGTGGTGCTCCAGCAAGATGCAAACGGATGGGGCGGGGTCTGCGAGCGGCGTGGGGATCAGAGAGATGGCGACATGGAATGAGGAGCCTCGGGGGCTTTTATAGGCGAGGTTAGGAGCTGCGAAGGATGCGCGACAAGCTCTATCGCGAGAGCTTCGCCCGGCGGGTGCGGGAGCTCGAGCTGCACCTCTATCCCGAGCGTGGCATGCGGGAGGTTGGGGTGACCAGGTGGGGTCCACCTGGCAGTGAGTGCGAGAGAGAGAGAGAGAGAGAGAGAGGCACGGGCGTGCGAGGCGAAGCGCTCGGGCAGCCTGGGGCTAGCTGCGTCGGTCGGCTCCTGGGCCGGAGTGGCCTCG
Organism: Triticum aestivum; assembly: GCF_018294505.1. Classification (NCBI taxonomy): domain Eukaryota; kingdom Viridiplantae; phylum Streptophyta; class Magnoliopsida; order Poales; family Poaceae; genus Triticum; species Triticum aestivum. The sequence goes on from NC_057797.1 coordinate 216,170,590, forward strand.
GTCCAGGTGGTGTAGTGTGGGTGCGTGTTTTTGTTTTTTTAATAAAAAGTTTTTTTACAGAGGAAAACAAACAACTTAATAATAATAATAATAATATATACCAAAATGCTCAGAAAAATAGCAGCAATAAGATGAACTTTTTTCTCAAGTTCAACTAAATCCCATAAAAAATCAAAAAAGTCAAACAGTGCTACTGATGTATTTAAAATCAATAAAAATCATTTTTAAAATAGCACAATGATTTCAAATTTATTTTCTCCTAATTTTCTATTGAAGGGAATCATTTTACCCTTATTTCCGTTTATTTATTTTTAGGAGAAAAATAATTTGAATAGAAACTCAAATAACTCCCAATTGGATTTGAATTTGGAAATTTCAAATAACTTCAAAGTGACTTCCAAATTATTTCTTTGAAACTTCCAACTCTCTTTCTTCAAATTCGAAGAAGTCATTTTATCTTCTCTCATGAACTCATTGAGTTGCTTAAAGTTTCTAAATTTGAATATTTCAAATGGAATTCAAATCATTTTCAAACCCCTTTTTATTTTCTTCAAATGGAAGAAGTCATATTATCTTCACTCTAGGGTCTTGTGATGAGATGACTTTGAATTCATGAAGTTCAAGAAAAATGCAAGATGAAAGTTTTGGGAAAGTCCTTTTATTCCCTCTCATTCAACTTTCAAAAAAAAATCAATTTCCACTCAATTTCACACCATCAATCACACAACAAACAAACAAACACTCATAATTATTGATTTAATATAACACTCCAAAATTTAGAATTTTGGGATGTTACAAATATTTTGTGTGATGAAGATAGAGCATAGCTAGACTATATGATTTTGTAGGGATAACTTCTTTTGGCCATGTTATTTTGAAAAGACATGATTGCTTTATTAGTATGCTTGAAGTATATTATTATTTTTATGTCAATATTAAACTTTTGTCTTGAATCTTTTGGATCTGAATATTCATGCCACAATAATAAAAATTACATTGCAAATTATGTTAGGTAGCATTCCACATCAAAAATTTAGTTTTTATCATTTACCTACTCGAGGACGAGCAGGAATTAAGCTTGGGGATGCTGATATGTCTCCAACATATCTATAATTTTGGATTGTTCCATGCTATTATATTATCTGTTTTGGAAGTTTAATGGGCTTTTATATGCACTTTTATATTATTTTGGGGACTAACCTATTAACCGGAGGCCTAGTGCCAGTTGCTGTTTTTTGCTTATTTCGGTATTTCGCAGAAAAGGAATATCAAACGGAATGAAACCTTCGCGAGGATCTTTTTTTTTGGAACAAACGCAATCCAGGAGACTTGGAGTGGAGGTCAAGGAAGCAACAAGGCGACCACGAGGTAGGGCAGTGCGCCCAGGGGGGGCAGGCACGCCCCCACCCTCGTGGGCCCCTCGTAGCTACACCGACCTACTTCCTTCGCCTATATATACTCTTATACCCTGAAAACATCCAGGGAAGCCACGAAACCACTTTTCCACCGCCGCAGCCTTCTGTACCCGTGAGATCCCATCTGGGGACCTTTTCCGGTGACCTGTCGAAGGGGGATTCGATCATGGAGGGCTTATACATCAACACCATAGCTTCTCCGATGATGTGTGAGTAGTTTACCACAGACCTTCGGGTCCATAGTTATTAGCTAGATGGCTTATTCTCTCTCTTTGAATCTCAATACAAAGTTCTCCTTGATGTTCTTGGAGATCTATTCTATGTAATTCTTTTTGCGGTGTGTTTGCCGAGATCTGATGAATTGTGAGTTTATGATTAAGAATATCTATGAACAATATTTGATTCTTCTCTGAATTCTTATATGCATGATATGATATCTTTGCAAGTCTATTCGAATTATCAGTTTGGTTTGGCCTACTAGATTGATCTTTCTTGCAATGGGAGAAGTGTTTAGCTTTGGGTTCAATCTTGTGGTGTCCTTTCCCAGTGACAGCAGGGGCCGCAAGGCACGTATTGTATTGTTGCCATCGAGGATAAAAAGATGGGTTTTATATCATATTGCTTGAGTTTATCCCTCTACATCATGTCATCTTGCCTAATGCGTTACTCTGTTCTTTTGAACTTAATACTCTAGATGCATGCTGGATAGTGGTCGATGTGTGGAGTAATAATAATAGATGCAGAATCGTTTCAGTCTACTTTGCACGGACGTGATGCCTATGTTCATGATCATGCCTAGATATCATCATAACTATGCACTTTTCTATCAATTGCTCGGCAGTAATTTGTTCACCCACTGTAATATATGCTATCTTGAGAGAAGCCAATAGTGAAACCTATGGCCCCCGGGTCTACTTTACATCATATAAGTTTCTGATCTACAATTCTAGTTTACTATTTATTTTGCAATCTTTATTTTCCAATCTATACAACAAAAATACCAAAATATTTATCTTATTATCTTTATCAGATCTCACTTTTGCAAGTGGTACTGAAGGGATTGACAACCCCTTTATCTCGTTGTTTGGAAGGTTTTTATTTGTTTGTGCAGGTACTAGGTGACTTGCATGTAGTCTCCTACTGGATTGATACCTTGGTTCTCAAAAACTAAGGGAAATACTTACGCTACTTTGTTGCATCACCCTTTCCTCCTCGAGGGAAAACCAACACATGCTCAAGAGGTAGCACGTCACCGAGCTGAACGTGTGCAGATTGCGGAGGTATCGTACATTCGGTACTTGGATCGGTTGGATCGGGAAGACGTTCGAATACATCAACTGCGTTACTAAACGCTCCGCTTTCGGTCTATGGGGATATGTAGAAACACTCTCCCCTCTCGTTGCTATGCATCTCCTAGATAGATCTTGCGAGATCGTAGGTAAAATTTTGAAATACCGCGCTCCCCAACAGTGGTATCACATCCAGGTCTATGCATAGATGTTATATGCACGAGTAGAACACAAAGAGTTGTGGGCGATAATAGTCATACTGCTTACCAGCATGTCATACTTTGATTCGGCGGTATTGTTGGATGAAGCGGCCCAGACCGACATTACATGACCACATTCATGAGACTGGTTCTACCGCCTTGCTTCGCACACAGGTGGCTAGTGGGTGTTTGTTTCTCCAGCTTTAGTTGAATCGAGTTTGACTACGCCCGGTCCTTGTTGAAGGTTAAAACAACACACTTGACGAAAAATCGTTGTGGTTTTTGATGTGTAGGTAAGAACGGTTCTTGCTTAGCCCGTAGCAGCCACGTAAAACTTGCAACAACAAAGTAGAGGACGTTTAACCTGTTTTTGTAGGGCATGTTGTGATGTGATATGGTCAAGACGTGATGAGATATAAATTGTTGTATAAGATGATCATGTTTTGTTAAAGTTATCGGCAACTGGCAGAAGCCTTATGGTTGTCTCTTTATTGCATAAGATGCAAGCGCCATATAATTGCTTTACTTTATCGTATGTGATAGCAATAGATGCAAAAGCAATAGTTGGCGAGATGACCATGTGATGACACGTTGATAAAGATCAAGATGATGGAGATCATGGTGTCATGCCGGTGACGATGGAGATCATGACGGTACTTTGGAGATGGAGATCAAAGGTACAAGATGATGATGGCCATATCATGTCACATATTTTGATTGCATGTGATGTTTATCTTTTATGCATCTTATTTTGCTTAGTACGATGGTAGCATTATGAGATGATCCCTTACTAAAATTTCAAGGTATAAGTGTTCTCCCTGAGTATGCACCATTGCGATAGTTCTTCATGTTGAGACACCACGTGATGATCGGGTGTGATAAGCTCTACGTTCACATATAACGGGTGCAAGCCAGTTTTGCACACGCAGAATACTTGGGTTAAACTTGATGAGCCTAGCATATGCAGATATGGCCTCGGAACACTGAGACCAAAAGGTCAAGCGTGAATCATATAGTATATATGATCAACATAGTGATGTCACCATTGAAAACTACTCCATCTCACATGATGATCGGACATGGTTTAGTTGATATGGATCACGTGATCACTTAGATGATTAGAGGGATGTCTATCTAAGTGGGAGTTCTTAAGTAATATGATTATCTGAACTTTAATTTATCATGAACTTAATCCTGATAGTATTTACAAATTATGTTGTAGATCAATAGCTCATGTTATAGCTCCCCATTTACTTTTTGTATATGTTCCTAGAGAAAAAATAAGTTGAAAGATGATAGTAGCAATGATGCGGACTGGATCCGTGATCTTAGGATTATCCTCCTTGCTGCATAGAAGAATTAAGTCCTTAATGCACTGCTAGGTGACAGAACTATTGCAGGAGCAGATACAGACGTCATGAACGTTTGACAAAGCTTGGTATGATGAGTACTTGATAGTTTAGTGCTCCATGCTTTACGGCTTAGAACCAGGACTTCAAAAATGTTTTGAAATGTCATGGAGCATATGAGATGTTCCAAGAGTTGAAATTAGTATTTCAAACTTATGCCCGTGTCGAGAGGTATGAGACCTCTGACAGTACTTTGCCTACAAGATGGAGGAGAATAGCTCAACCAGTGAGCATGTGCTCAGATTGTCTAGGTACTACAATTGCTTGAATCAAGTGGGAGTTAATCTTCCAGATAAGATAGTGATTGACAGAGTTCCCTAGTCACTATCACCAAGTTACTGGAACTTAGTGATGAACTATAATATGCAAGGGATGACGTAAAATGATTCCCGAGCTCTTCGCGATGCTGAAATCAGCGAAGGTAGAAATAAAGAAAAGCATCAAGTGTTGATGGTTTACAAGACCACTAGTTTCAAGTAGAAGGGCAAGGAAAAGAAAGGGAACTTCAAGAAGAATGGCAAGCAAGTTGCCACTCCCGTGAAGAAACCCAAAGCTAGACCTAAGCCTGAAATTGAGTGCTTCTACTGCAAAGGGAATGGTCATTCGAAGCGGAACTACCCCAAATACTTGGCGGATAAGAAGGATGGCAAAGTGAAAGGTATATTTGATATACATGTTATTGATGTATACTTTATTACTGTTCATAGTAACCCCAGGGTACTTGATACCGGTTCAGTTGCTATGATTAATAACTCGAAACAAGAGTTATAAAATGAACAGAGACTAGTTGAGGGCGAGGCAACGATGTGTGTTAGAAGTGATTCCAAGGTTGATAAGATCACCATCGCATACTCCCTTTACCTTCGGGATTAGTGTTGAACCTAAATAAATGTTATTTGGTGTTTGCGTTGAGCATGAATATGATTGGATCATGTTTATAGCAATACAGTTATTCATTTAAGTCAAAGAATAATTGTTGTTCGGTTTACATGAATAAAACCTTCAATGGTCGTACACCCAATGTGAATGGTTTGTTGAATCTCGATCGTGGTTATACACATATTCATAATATTGATGCCAAAAGATGCGAAGTTGATAATGATAGTGTGATACGTCTCCAATATATCTATATTTTTTTATTGTTCCATGCTATTATATTATCTGTTTTGGATGTTTAAGGGCTTTATTATGCAATTTTATATTATTTTTGGGACTAACCTATTAACCGAAAGCCTAGTGCAAATTGCTGTTTTTTTGCCTATTTCAGTGTTTCGTGGAAAAGGAATATCAAACGGAATCCAAACGGAATGAAACCTTCGCGAGGATCTTTTTTGGAACAAACGCAACCAATGAGACTTGGAGTGGACGTCAAGGAAGCAGCGAGGCGGTCACGAGGTAGGGCGGCGCGCCCCCACCCTCGTGGGCCCCTCGCAGCTCCACCGACCTACTTATTTTGCCTATATATACACTCATACCCTGAAAACATCGAGGGGAGCCACGAAACCACTTTTCCACCGCCGCACCCTTCTGTACCCGTGAGATCCCATCTGGGGACCTTTTCTGGCAATCTGTCGGAGGGGGATGTGATCATGGAGGGCTTCTACATCAACACCATAGCCTCTCCGATTATGTGTGAGTAGTTTACCACAGACCTTCGGGTCCATAGTTATTAGCTAGATGGCTTCTTCTCTCTCTTTGGAACTCAATACAAAGTTCTCCTCGACGTTCTTGGAGATCTATTCGATGTAATTCTTTTTGCGGTGTGTTTGCCGAGATCCAATGAATTGTGGGTTTATGATTAAGATTATCTATGAACAGTATTTGATTCTTCTCTGAATTCTTATATGCATGATTTGATATCTTTGCAAGCCTCTTCGAATTATCAGTTTGGTTTGGCCTACTAGATCGATCTTTCTTGCAATGGGAGAAGTGCTTAGCTTTGGGTACAATATTGCGTTGCTCGATCCTAGTGACAGAAAGGGAACCAACATGTGTTGTATTGTTGCCATCGAGGATAAAAGGATGGGGTTTATATCATATTGCTTGAGTTTATCCCTCCACATCATGTCATCTTGCCTAATGCGTTACTCTGTTCTTTTGAACTTAATACTCTAGATGCATGTTGGATAGCGGTCGATGTGTGGAGTAATAGTAGTAGATGCAGAACCGTTTCGGTCTACTTGACACAGACGTGATGCCTATGTTCATGATCATGCCTAGATATCATCATAACAATGCGCTTTTCTATCAATTGCTCGGCAGTAATTTGTTCACCCACCGTAATATATGCTATCTTGAGAGAAGCCACTAGTGAAACCTATGGCCCCGGGGTCTACTTTACATCATATTATTTTCCCCTCAACTAGCTATTTATGTCGCCGTTTATTTTGCAATCTTTACTTTTCAATCTATACAACAAAAATACCAAAAAAATATTTATCTTATTATCTCTATCAGATCTCACTTTCATAAGTGACCGTGAAGGGATTTACAACCCATTTATCGTGTTGGTTGCGAGGTTCTTGTTCGTTTGTGCATGTACTAGGTGACTTGCGTGTAGTCTCCTACTAGATTGATACCTTGGTTCTCAAAAACCGAGGGAAATACTTATGCTACTTTGCTGCATCACCCTTTCCTCTTCAAGGGAAAACCAATGCATGCTCAAGAGGTAGCAAGAAGGATTTCTGGCTCCATTGCCGGGGAGATCTATGCTCAAGTCATGACATACCAAGTACCCATCACAAACTCTTATCCCTCACATTACATTATTTGCCATTTGCCTCTCGTTTTCCTCTTCCCCACTTCACCTTTGCCTTTCCTTCGCCCTTCTTTCGTTCGTCCTTCTGTTTGCTCGTGTTACCATGTGCCTTCTATTAGCTTGCATCTTTGCTTGCTAAATATCTATTGTTATGGATCATCATCCACTTGCTAATCTTTTTAAGAGATCCAATTATGTCGAACCAATTTCTAGTGAGTTGAGTGCACTAGATTATCTTTATGAAGTTTTGCTTGAAATCCGTGAATCTGAAAATTGTGATGAAGTGCTTTATGAGGTGATTCACGATAGATCTTTGAATAAAAAGCATGATTGCAATGATGTTATTATAAATTCTATGAATATAAATTGTTCTAATAATATGCAAAACCCTAAGCTTGGGGATGCTAATTTTTCTATGTCTACTACTTGTTGTAATGATCATGATTGGGGTGATTCTTCTTATGATCTTGAAAATTTATTTAAGCCCCATGATGAATATGAGATTGATAATAATGTTTGCAATAATATTGAAAGTGGGTTTGGAAGATTGTCACATATTTGGGGAATGTTCAATCTTATGAAGTTTTTGATAAAAGTGGGTTTGGAGAGGTCATGACTTTAGTTAATGTTAATCCCACTATTTTGGAAGAGTGTCAACTTTGCATACATGTGGATCGTGTTAAGAATATGTTTTGTGATAGCTATATTGTTGAATTTTATAATTATCCTACATGTAATTATTATGAGAGAGGAAAATATGGTTGTAGAAATTTTTGTGTCACTAAATTACCTCTCGTTATGTTGAGATTGCTATTGTTTCTTTCTCCTTCCTTGCATATGCTAGTCTTTGCTTATCTTGATAATTTGTTTGCTTATATAATGCCCATGCATAGGAAGTATGTTAGACTTAGATGTGATTTTCATATGCTTCATGATGCCCCCTTCGTGTTTCAATTGCTATTTTTCATGTGAGCATCATTAAAATTATCAATGCCTAGCTAAAAGGCTTTAAAGAAAAGCGCTTGTTGGGAGGCAACCCAATTTTATTTTTGTTCCTTGCTATTTGTTCCTGTTTAGTAATAAATAAATCATCTATCCTCTGTTATGATTGTGTTTTTTTTGTTTTAATTAGTGTTTGTGCCAAGTAAAGCCTTTAGGATCTTCTTGGGTGATTGTTGTTTGATCTTGCTGAAAAAAACAGAAAGTATGCGCTCACGAGAATAATTTTCATTTTTTTACCAGGGAGCGATAAAATACCAATTCCAACTGCAGTAGATCAATATAAAAATTATTTAGGATGTCCTAATTTCTCAGGATTTTTGGAGTTACATAAGTATTAGAAACCTACAGATTACTACACACTGTTCTGTTTTTGACAGATTCTGTTTTTCGTGTGTTGTTTGCTGATTTTGATGAATCTATGGCTAGTATCGGGGAGTATGAACCATAGAAAAGTTGGAATACAGTAGGTTTAACACCAATATAAATATAGAATTAGTTTATTACAGTACCTTAAAGTGGTGGTTTGTTTTCTTATACTAACGGAGCTCATGAGATTTTCTGATGAGTTTTGTGTTGTGAAGTTTTCAAGTTTTTGGGTAAGGATTTGATGGATTTTGGAACAAGGAGTGGCAAGAGCCTAAGCTTGGGGCTTCCCAAGGCACCCCAAGGTAAAATTCAAGGACAACCAAAAGCCTAAGCTTGGGGGTTCCCCGGAAGGCATCCCCTCTTTCGTCTTCATCTATCGGTAACTTTACTTGAGGCTATTTTTTTATTCACCACATGATATGTGTTTTTCTAGGAGTGTCTTGTATGATTTGAGTCTTTTCTTTTTAGTTTACCACAATCATCCTTGTTGTACACACCTTTTGGGAGAGACACACATGAATCGTAATTTATTAGAATACTCTATGTGCTTCACTTATATCTTTTGAGCTAGATAATTTTGCTCTAGTGCTTCGCTTATATCTTTTTAGAGCACGGTGGTGGTTTTTTTTATAGAAATTATTGTTCTCTCATGCTTCACTTATATTATTTTGAGAGTCTTTTAGAACAGCATGATAATTTGCTTTGGTTATGAAATTAGTCCTAATATGATAGGCATCCGTGATGGGTATAATAAAAACTTTCATATGGAGTGCATTAAATGTCATGAGAAGTTTGATTCTTGATAGTTGTTTTCAGATATAAAGGTGGTAATATTAGAGATGTGCTAGTTGAGTAATTATGGAATTTAGAAATACTTGTGTTGAAGTTGGCAAGTCCCGTATCATGCACGTATGGTAAACGTTGTGTGACAAATTTGAAGCATGAGGTGTTCTTTGATTGCGTTCCTTATGAGTGGCGGTCGGGGACGAGCGATGGTCTTTTCCTACCAATCTATCCCCCTAGGAGCATGCACATAGTTCTTGGTTTTGATGACTTGTAGATTTTTGCAATAAGTATGTGAGTTCTTTATGACTAATGTTGAGTCCATGAATTATACGCACTCTCACCCTTCCATCATTGCTAGCCTCTTCGGTATCGTGCATTGCCCTTTCTCACCTCAAGAGTTGGTGCGAACTTCGCCGGTGCATCCAAACTCTGTGATATGAAACACTCTATCATACATAAACCTCCTTGTATCTTCCTCAAAACAGCCACCATACCTACCTACTATGGCATTTCCATAGCCATTCAGAGATATATTGCCATGCAACTTTCCACTGTTCCATTTATTATGACGTGCTCCATCATTATCATATTGCCTTGCATGATCATGTAGTTGACATCGAATTTGTGGCAAAGCCGCCTTCATCATTCTTTCATACATGTCGCTCTTGATTCATTTCATATCCCGGTACACCGCCGGAGGCATTCATATAGAGTCATATTTTGTTCTAAGTATCGAGTTGTAATTCTTGAGTTGTAAAGTAAATATAAGTGTGATGATTTTCATTATTATAGCATTGCCCTATGTGAGGAAAGTTCTTCGAAAAAAAGAAAGAAAGGCCATAAAAAAGAGAGGCCCAAAAAATGAGAGAAGAAGAGAGAAGGGGCAATGTTACTATCCTTTTTCCACACATGTGCTTCAAAGTAGCACCATTATCTTCATGATAGAGAGTCTCTTATGTTGTCACTTTCATATACTAGTGGGAATTTTTCATTATAGAACTTGGCTTGTATATTCCAACAATGGGCTTCCTCAAAATGCCCTAGGTCTTCGTGAGCAAGCAAGTTGGATGCACACCCACTTAGTTACTTTTGTTGAGCTTTCATATATTTATAGCTCTAGTGCATCTGTTGCATGGCAATCCCTACTCCTTGCATTGACATCAATTGATGGGCATCTCCATAGCCCGTTGATTAGCCGCGTCAATGTGAGACTTTCTCCCTTTTTGTCTTCTCACACAACCTCCATCATCATATTCTATTCCACCCATAGTGCTATATCCATGGCTCGCGCTCATATATTGCGTGAAAGATGAAAGAGTTTGAAAAGACTAAAGTATGAAACAATTGCTTGGCTTGTCATCGAGGTTGTGCATGATGGGAGCATTTTGTGTGACGAAAATGAAGCATGGCCAAACTATATGATTTTGTAGGGATAAGCTTTCTTTGGCTATGTTATTTTGATAAGACATGATTGCTTGGTTAGCATTACTTGAAGTATTATTATTTTTATGCCAATATTAAACTTCTGTCTAGAATCTTTCGGATCTAAACATTCATGTCGCAATAAAGAGAAATACATTGAAAGTTATGTTAGGTAGCATTCCACATCAAAAATTCTGTTTTTATCATTTACCTACTCGAGGACAAGCAGGAATTAAGCTTGGGGATGCTTGATATGTCTCCAACGTATCTATAATTTTTGATTGTTCCATGCTATTATATAACCTGTTTTGGATGTTTATGGGCTTTATTATGCACTTTTATATTATTTTTGGGACTAACCTATTAACCGAAAGCCCATTGCAAATTGCTGTTTTTTTTGCCTATTTCAGTGTTTCGCAGAAAAAGAATATCAAACGGAATCCAAACGGAATGAAACCTTTGCGAGGATCTTTTTTGGAACAAACGCAATCCAAGAGACTTGGAGTGGACGTCAAGGAAGCAGCAAGGCGGCCGCGAGGTAGGGCAGCGCGCCCCCACCCTTGTGCGCCCCTCGTAGCTCCACCGACCTACTTCTTTCGCCTATGTATACTCTCATACCCTGAAAACATCGAGGGGAGTCACGAAACCACTTTTCCACCACCGCAACCTTCTATGCCCGTGAGATCCCATCTGGGGACCTTTTCCGATGATCTGCCGGAGGGGGATTCGATCACGGAGGGCTTCTACATCAATAGCATAGCCTCTCCGATGATGTGTGAGTAGTTTACCATAGACCTTCGGGTCCATAGTTATTAGCTAGATGGCTTCTTCTCCCTCTTTGGATCTCAATACAAAGTTCTCCTTGATGTTCTTGGAGATCTATTCAATGTAATTGTTTTTGCGGTGTGTTTGCCGAGATCTGATGAATTGTGGGTTTATGATTAAGATTATCTATGAACAATATTTGATTCTTCTCTGAATTCTTATATGCATGATTTGATATCTTTGCAAGTCTCTTTGAATTATCAGTTTGGTTTTGGCCTATTAGATTGATCTTTCTTGCAATGGGAGAAGTGCTTAGCTTTGGGTTCAATCTTGCGATGCTTGATCCCAGTGACAGAAAGGGAACCGACACATGTTGTATTGTTGCCATCGAGGATAAAAAGATGGGGTTTATATGATATTGCTTGAGTTTAACCCTCTACATCATGTCATCTTGCCTAATGCGTTAGTCTGTTCTTTTGAACTTAATACTCTAGATGCATGTTGGATAGCGGTCGATGTGGGGAGTAATAGTAGTAGATGCAGAATCGTTTCGGTCTACTTGACACGGACGTGATGCGTATGTTCATGATCATACCTAGATATCATCATAACTATGCGCTTTTCTATCAATTGCTCGGTAGTAATTTGTTCACCCACCGTAATATATGCTATCTTGAGAGAAGCCACTAGTGAAACCTATGGCCCTCGGATCTACTTTACATCATATTATTTTCCCGTCAACTAGATATTTCTGTCGCCGTTTATTTTGGAATCTTTACTTTTCAATCTATACAACAAAAATACCAAAAAATATTTATCTTATTATCTCTATCAGATCACACTTTCGTAAGTGATTGTGAAGGGATTGACAACCCCTTTATCGCGTTGGTTGCGAGGTTCTTGTTTGTTTGTGCGGGTACTGGGTGACTTGCATGTAGTCTCCTACTGGATTGATACATTGGTTCTCAAAAACTGAGGGAAATACTTACGCTACTTTGCTGCATCACCCTTTCCTCTTCAAGGGAAAACCAACACATGCTCAAGAGGTAGCATAGTGTAAATTATTTGTGACACTGCCGTTTAGGTCATATTTTGGTGTAAACCACATGAAGAAATTGCATGCTGATGGCTTTTCGAATCACTTGATTATGAATCACTTGATGCTTGCGAATCATGCCTCATGGACAAGTGACTAAGACTCCGTTCTCTGGAACAATGGAATGAGCAACAGACTTATTGAAAATAATACACACTGATGTATGCGGTGCGATGAGTGTTGATGCTCGTGGTGGGTATCGTTATTTTCTAACCTTCACAGATTATTTAAGCAGATATGGGCATATCTACTTAATGAAACATAAGTCTGAAACATTTTAAAAGTTCAAAGAATTTCAGAGTGAAGTGGAAAATCATCATAACAAGAAAATTAAGTTTCTACGATCTGATCGTGGAGGTGAATATTTGAGTTATGAGTTTGGTCTTCATTTGAAACAATGAGAAATAGTTTTGCAACTCACGCCACCTGGAACACCACAGCGTAACGGTGTGTTCGAACGTCATAACTGCACTTTATTAGATATGGTGCGATCTATGATGTCACTTACTAATTTATCGCTATCGTTTTGGGGTTATACTTTAGAGACGGCTGCATTCACGTTAAATAGGGCACCATCAAAATCCGTTGAGACGACACCATATGAACTGTGGTTTGGCAAGAAACCCAAAGTTGTCGTTTCTTAAAGTTTGGGGTTGTGATGCTTATGTGAAAAAGCTTCAACCTGATAAGCTCGAACCCAAATCGGAAAAATGTGTCTTCATAGGATACCCAAAGGAGACTATTGGGTACACCTTCTATCACAGATCCGAAGGCAAGATATTGATTGCTAAGAATGGATCCTTTCTAGAGAAGGAGTTTCTCTCGAAAGAAGTGAGTGGGAGGAAAGTAGAAATTGGTGAGGTAATTGTACCTTCTCCCGAATTGGAAAATGGTTCATCATAGAAATCAGTTCCAGTGATGCCTACACCAATTAGTTAGGAAGTTAATGATGATGATCATGAAACTTCAGATCAAGTTACTACCGAACCTCGTAGGTCGACCAGAGCACGATCCGCACCAGAGTGGTACGGTAATCCTGTTCTGGAAGTCATGTTACTAGACCATGATGAACCTACAAACTATGAGGAAGCGATGATGAGCCCAAATTCCATGAAATGGCTTGAGACCATGAAATCTGAGATGGGATCCATGTATGAGAACAAAGTTTGGAGTTTGATTGACTTTGCCCGATGATCGGCGAGCCATTGAGAATAAATGGATCTTCAAGAGGAAGACAGACGCTGATAGTAGTGTTACTATCTACAAAGCTCGAATTGTCACAAAAGGTTTTTGACAAGTTCAAAGTGTTGACTACGATGAGATTTACTCACTCGTATCGATGCTTAAAAGACTGTCTGAATCATGTTACCAGTTGCCACATTTTATGAAATCTGGCAAATGGATGTCAAAATTGTATTCCTTAATGGATTTTTAAAGAAGAGTTGTATATGATACAACAAGAAGGTTTTGTCAATCCAAAAGGTGCTAACAAAGTGAGCAAGCTCCAGCGATCCATTTATAGACTGGTGCAAGCCTCTCGGAGTTGGAATACACGCTTTGATAGTGTGATCAAAGCATATGGTTTTATATAGACTTTTGGAGAAGCCTGTATTTACAAGAAAGTGAGTGGGAGCACTATGGCCTTTCTGATAAGTATATATGAATGCCATATTGTTGATCGGAAATGATGTAGAATTTTCTGGAAAGCATAAAGGAGGGTTTGAAAGGAATTTTTCAAAGAAAGACCTCGGTGAAGCTTCTTACACATTGAGCATCAAGATCAATAAAGATAGATCAAGACGCTTGATAAAAAAATTCAATGAGTACATACCTTGACAAGATTTTGAAGTAGTTCAAAATGGAACAATCAAAGAAGGAGTTCTTGCCTGTGTTGCAAAGTGTGAAGTTGAGTAAGACTCAAAACCCGACCACGACAGAAAATAGAAAGAGAATGAAAGTCATTCCCTATGCCTCGGTCATAGGTTCTATAAAGTATGTGTTGGGGATCGTTGCAGAAATTTAAATTTTTTTACGCATCACCAAGATCAATCTATGGAGTTTACTAGCAATGAGAGGGGAGTGCATCTTCATACCTTTGAAGATCGCTATGCGGAAGCGTTACAAGAACGCGGATGAAGGAGTCGTACTCGTAGCGATTCAGATCGGGGTTGATTCCGATCTAAGCGCCGAACGACGGCGCCTCCGGTTTCAACACACGTACAGCCCGGGGACGTCTCCTCCTTCTCGATCCAGCAAGGGGGAGGAGAAGTTGAGGGAGAGCTCTGGCAGCACGACGTCGTGGTTCTCCGGCAGAGCTTCGCTAAGCGCTACGGAGGAGGAGAAGGTGTAGGAAGGGGGATGGCTGCACCAGGAGAAGGGGTGTGGTTGCCCTCCCCCCCCCCACTATTTATAGGGGGAGGGGAGAGGGGGCCGGCCCCCTATATCCATCTAGAGGGGGGCAGCCCCTGGGACGGCGGCCCCTCGGGGGGCAGCGCCCCCCTTAGGGTTTCCAACTAGGGGGGCGCCCGCCCCCGGGGGCAGCGGCCCCCTAGGGTTTCCAACCCTAGGTTCCTTGGGCCCTTGGGGGGCACACCAGCTCACTAAGGGGCTGGTTCCCACCCAACTACAGCCCATTAGGTCCTTCAGGGCAGATGGACCCTCCCGGTGGACCCCCGGAACCCCTTCGGTGGTCCCGGTACAATACCGATAAACCCCGAAACCTTTCCGGTGACTGAAACTGGACTTCCCATATCTTCACCTCCGGACCATTACGGAACTCCTCGTGACGTCCGGGGTCTCATCCGGGACTCCGAACAACTTTCAGTAACCACATACAATTCCCATTACAACTCTAGCGTCACCGAACCTTAAGTGTGTAGACCCTACGGGTTCGGGAACTATGCAGACATGACCGAGACATCTCTCCGGCCAATAACCAACAACGGGATCTGGATACCCATGTTGGCTCCCACATGTTCCATGATGATCTCATCGGATGAACCACAATGTCAAGGATTCAATCAATCCCGTATACGATTCCCTTTGTCCACCGGTATAGCACTTGCCTGAGATTCGATCGTCGGTATACCGATACCTTGTTCAATCTCGTTACGGCAAATCTCTTTACTCATTCGTAACACATCATCCTGTGACCAACCCCTTAGTCACATTGAGCTCATTATGATGATGTCTTACTGAGTGGGCCTAGAGATACCTCTCCATCATACGAAGTGACAAATCCCAGTCTCGATTCGTGCCAACCCAACAGATACTTTCGGGGATACCCGTAGTGTACCTTTATAGCCACCCAGTTACGTTGTGACATTTGGCACACCCAAAGTACCCTTACGGTATCCGGGAGTTGCACAATCTCATGGTCTAAGGAAAAGATACTTGACATTAGAAAAGCTTTAGCAGACGAACTACACGATCTTGTGCTATGCTTAGGATTGGGTCTTGTCTATCACATCATTATCCTAATGATGTGATCCTGTTATCAATGACATCCTATGTCCATGGTTAGGAAACCGTAACCATCTATTGATCAACGAGCTAGTCAACTAGAGGCTCACTAGGGACATGTTGTGGTCCATGTATTCACACATGTATTACGATTTCCGGATAACACTATTATAGCATGAACAATAGACAATTATCATGAACAAGGAAATATAATAATAACCATTTTATTATTGCCTCTAGGGCATATTTCCAACAGTATGCTATGTTGTGTACCAGACCTATTGTGTACCTCACCATGAGTTTGGCAAGAGGGTACAATAGTGATCCAGGAGTGGATCACTGGACAACGGTCAAAGTTATCCTTAGTGGAATAAGGAAATATTTCTCGGTTATGGAGGTAATAAAGAGTTCATCGTAAAGAGTTACGTTGATGCAAGTTTTTACACTAATCCGGATGACTCTGAGTCTCAATCTGGATACATATTTAAAGTGGGAGCAATTAGCTAGAGTAGCTCCATGCAGAGCATTGTAGACATAGAAATTTTCAAAATACTTACGGCTCTAAATGTGGCAGACTCGTTGACTAAGACTCTCTCACAAGCAAAACATGATCACTCTTTGGGTGTTAATCACATAGAGATGTGAAATAGATCATTGACTCTAGTAAACCCTTTGGGTATTAGTCACATGGCGATGTGAACTAATCACATGGTGATGTGAACTATTGGTGTTAAATCACATGGCAATGTGAACTAGATTATTGACTCTAGTGCAAGTGGGAGACTTAAGGAAATATGCCCTAGAGACAATAATAAAGTTTTTATTTATATTTCCTTATATCATGATAAATATTTATTATTCATGCTAGAATTGTATTAACTAGAAATTTAGTACATGTGTGAATACATAGACAAACAGAGTGTCCCTAGTATGCCTCTACTTGACTACCTCGTTAATCAAAGATGGTTAAGTTTCCTAGCTAGGGACATGTGTTTTCATTTGATGAACGGGATCACATCATTAGAGAATGATGTGATGGACTAGACCCATCCATTAGCTTAGCACTATGATCATTTAGTTTATTGATATTGTTTTCTTCATGACTTATACATGTTCCTATGACTATGAGATTATGCAACTCCTGAATACCGGAGGAACACTTGGTGTGCTATCAAACGTCACAACGTAACTGGGTGATTATAAAGATGCTCTACAGGTGTCTCCGATGGTGTTTGTTGAGTTGACATAGACCGAGATTAGGATTTGTCACTCCGATTGTCGGAGAGGTATCTCTAGGCCCTCTCGGAAATGCACATGACTATAAGCCTTGCAAGCAATGTGACTAATGAGTTAGTTGTGGGATGATGTGTCACATCCCTAGCTTCTGGTAATGCTCTAGGCTAGCTTCATGTGTGCATCATGTCTATATTCTGAAAGTTGAAATGAGGAAATTGAAAGCCTCGGAAATCATTTTAATAAAGGGGCAAGAAACCCTAAAATTGCAATCAGTAAATCCAAAATGCCCTAGAAATAGCTCTGACAATTTTGGCAAGAGTTATAAATCAAACCAAAATTGTGGGACATTTCTAAGGAATTATTTGGGCTCTGATTTTAAATCAATATTTTATTTGAATCTGGAGTTATATTCATAATATATAATGAATATATTTTCAAATGCCCTGAGATATTTTATGTTTATGAGGAGTAGACCTTAAGTGACATAAAATCATCCAGGGGAGTTTTGGCACTATTTTCAAATTTGTTTGAATTTGAATTCAGTGGCAATTAAATAGAAAACAGAACAGAAAAAAAAGAGAGAAGCCCAGTCACTTACCTGGCGCCTACCTGTGCGGCCTGCTGCAGAAACCGGCCCAGCCCATCTCCACTCCTCCCCCCTGTCGTCTTCCTCCTCGCCAGAAGGACCGAGGCGTGGCGCACGCCCGAGAGCCCCGGCCACCTCCTGCTTACCTGCTCGCCGCTGGAGGCACCCGAGGGTGCCACGCACTCCCCTCGACCCCTTGCACCTCTCGCCACTCTCCCGTGTCTCTCCCTCCGTCCCTATCCCCCTCTGGCCCCTCTCTCTCCCGCGACCGAACGGAGCTCGTCGCCGCCGCTCGCCGTAGCCACGCCTACCGGCCACCCCACGCCTCACCGACGCCCCAGGAAGCTCCGCCTCGCCTCCCTCTTCATCCTCACCCAGACGAAAGGCACCGGAAGCCGCCGTAAATTCGCCGTCGCAGAAGCTCCCCCGAGCTTGCCGACCCCTCCGTTCGATCCACTGTGAGCCTCTCTTCCTCTTCCCCCTTCTCTCAAGCTCGCGCTCATCCCCTAGCTTCTTTCTCCACCGCGGCTGAGAGCTTCTCGCCGCCGGCCATGGCGTGGCCGTGGCCACAGCCACCGCAGCTCGTTCCCGAGCCCACCGTCGTGCTCACCGCAACCTCAGGAGCCCGCAGCACCCACCAGTTCCTCCCGTAGTGCACCATAGCGTCGAATCAGTCGGCGCCCGAACTTCGGCCGCCGCGGAAGCGGACACCGCCGTCGATTTAGGTCGTCTCCGGCGACCCCTCTAGCACCAGCCGACGCGGACGAGGCCCAGGGTTCCAACGGTGCCATCCGCGCCTCGAACCGTGGCCTGTGCTGCGATTCCGCGCATCGCCGCCGTCTCGGGCCTCGCCGGCGTCATGTCGCCGGGTCGCTGACTAGTGGGGCCAGGCCCTGCTAATTTTAGTTAAATATTAACTAAACCTAATTAGCCACTAACACTGACCGGTGGGCCCTACCGTTTAATTAACCCGGCTAACAATTTAGTTAAGTTAATTAAACTCTGTTAAATCACTGTGCAGCTGACATGTGGGTCCCGAACGTCAGGTTTGACCCGGACCAGCCCCTGTTGACCTGCTGACGTCACACTGACGTCAGGCTGACGCATTAATGAATTACTGGAATTATTAATATTCAGGAAATTTCAGAAAATGCCCTAAACTTCAATAAATCATAGAAATTCAACCGTAACTCCAAATTAAATAATTTATATATGAAAAATTATCAGAAAAATTCAAGGAATCCATCTGTACCATTTTCATGCATGTTAGAACAACTTATAGCTGCTGTTTAGCACAAATCAATTAAATGGCATTTGAATAATCACATGTGGAGTTTGAATTTGAATCTTGTATTCAAACCAACTTCATTTAATCTGTTGCTAGTTGCATTAGCTCAAAACACATTCATATTGCCATGTCATGAGCATGCATCATATTGTGCATTGCATTGATTGTATTTCTTCTTTGTTGCCGGTATCTGTTCCCTCCCGGTAGACGATGTTCCGACGTTGTGATCGTTGACACTGATGAAGACTCAATGTTATCTTCAGAAGTGCCAGGCAAGCAAAACCCCCTTGTTCATTCCGATAAAATCCCACTCTCTCGCTCCTGCTCTCTTTTACTGCATTAGGACAACAACGATTCATCTGTTACTTGCCGCGGTAGCTGAACCCCTTTATCCTTTGCATGACCTGTCATTCCACAGTAAATAGATGAAACCCACTAGTATGAGTAGGAGTTGTTTGAGCCCTGTTGTGCCTACTCATTCATGTTTGTTTGTCATGCCTGCTACTGCTTAGAGTTGAGTCAGGTCTGATTCATCGGGGATGAATCAGAGGTGTGTGAACATGTCCTACTGTGTGTGAGCTAAGTGTGTGAATACGATTTGGTAAAGGTAGCGGTGAGAGGCCATGTAGGAGTACATGGTGGGTTGTCTCATTGCAGCCGTCCTCAGGAACTGAGTTCTGTGTTTGTGATCCATGATTCAGCTACTACCATACATTGGGCCCTGAAATATGACCCCGCTCGACTTCTTATTCACCCTTGTCCTCTGTCCAGGAGTTGCAAGTAGTTTCTGGTGTTTGTAGTATGCTGGAGGCCGTGGACAGCGCTGACCGTAGGGGTGGGCTGTGATGCGGTAGGCACGTGGCCGGGTATACCGGGCGCCCGTTTGGTGTCACGGAACCCTGTTCACATCGTTTGGGGCTGTGAGCGAAACTCCGGCCGGATCTCCTCATGGATGGAACCCGAATAGGCGATAAACCTGGACTAGAGACTTGAGTGTTTAGGTAGGTCGTGGTCTACACCCACGTCGGCTTTCGCTTGAAGTCTGCCGAGCACATGTCGTGTGCAGACGCTAAGTGGTGGAAACATGTATGAAGAAGTACACCCCTGCAGGGTTAATATCATCTATTCGAATAGCCGTGTCCGCGGTAAAAGGACTTCTGGGTTGCTTATATCAGTTCATAGACAAGTGAAAGTGGATACTCTAAAATACGCAAGATAAGCGTGAGTGCTATGGATGTCGTTCTCGTAGGGAGACGGGAGCGGATCCATAGTGGTGTATTGATATGGTGAATATGTGGACTCGTGTGCGCCGCCTCAAAAGAGTTACTTGCAGTCGTAGTTCAGGATAGCCACCGAGTCAAAGCTGGCTTGCTGCAGTCAAACTCCACCATCCCCTTTGTTGATAAAGATGCATGTGTAGATAGATCTGATGTAAGTCTTGTTGGGTACATTTGTACTCACGTTTGCCTATTTTATGTTTTTGCAGAGAGACTTCAGTCTCACTAGTAGTTCCGCTTGGACTTCGACGTTTAGCTTGATACCTCAGCTACGATCTTGTGCCCTCGGCAGGATCTGATAGATAGTCACGCTTCTCAGCCTTTTTCATTTATAGATGTCTGTACTCAGACATGATAGCTTCCGCTTGTGCTTTGACTTGTATGCTCTGATTGTTGGGTCATGAGACCCATGATTGTAATATCTCGCTCCTCGGAGCCTATTGAATAAATTACTTGAGTCGTAGAGTCATGTTGTGATGCCATGTTGTATTTGCACATATCGAGCATATTGTGTGTATGCTATTGAAATGCTTGGTATGTGTGGGATCTGACCATCTAGTTGTTTATCTTTAGTAGCCTCTCTTACCGGGAAATGTCTCCTAGTGTTTCCACCGAGCCATGGTAGCTTGCTACTGCTCCGGAACACTTAGGCTGGCCGGCATGTGTCCTTCTTCGTTCCTGTGTCTGTCCCTTCGGGGAAATGTCACGCGATGAATACCGGAGTCCTGTTAGCCCGCTACAGCCCGGTTCACCGGAGTCGTGCTAGCCCAGTGCTACAGCCTGGATTCACTCGCTGATGACCGACACGTTCGATGTTGGGTCATGGATGCCTGTCCCTGTAAGTTTGTGCCACTTTGGGTTTACGACTAGCCATGTCAGCCCGGGCTCCTTATCATATGGATGCTAGCGACACTGTCATATACGTGTGCCAAAAGGCGCAAACGGTCCCGGGTAAAGGTAAGGCGACACCCGTGGGAATACCGTGCGTGAGGCCGCAAAGTGATATGAAGTGTTACATGCTAGATCTATGTGGCATTGATTCGGGGTCCTGACAGCGTTGGTATCAGAGCTTGACTGCCTGTAGGATTACCAAGCCAAACTGGTCGAAGTTGAGTCTAGAAATTCTTTAGTTATATAAGGGAATTGATTGTGGGATGGAACGTAAGACCCTTTTTACTCCTTATACCTCATGCCCTTCCTGATCTGAGTCATCTTAACTTTTCCTGCGGGGTTAAGGAACTAGGCTTCTCATCTTTCTATCAGGATCACGTGTTACTAATCCGTAGATTTATAAGATTTTTGGACTTAAGCCTCTGTTCAGTTTTTACTGCCTCCGTATGTTAATTGTTGATCTCGAAACCGTGATATTGTGCTTCTGAGTGGTTATGCCACCATTTTTGTGAATGTCTCAAATCTTTTCTGAGAATTTACAGCCGTTATGCTGTCCAAGTCATCCCAGGTTTCTAAATAGTCTGATGCATTTGCAAAATCCTTTCCCTCTGGTTTCGATGTTCCTTTATGCCAGCTTAACACACTAATTGTTGAGTTGAGGTATTCTATTGCCTTGACATCTATGTTGGAGTTACTATTATGACCCTAGGTATTTAGGGAGTCACCTAGTAATCTAGCAACATTTTGTGTTCCCAGTGTGAGATTCTGGCCTTATTCTCGAAAGCATTCCATGATGCTACTTAGTAGTAGGTATTCTACTCCTGGGTTTTGAACCCGAGATTCACTCTACTTACTTCATGTTGATAGTAATTGCTAGTGCCTTTAGGACATTAGTAACCTTTGCGATAGTCCTTGAAGTCCGTGGTATCTTCTTCTTCCAAATACCATGAACTACCTATGGCAGAAGTTCCTCGATGAACTGAAATATCACAGCAGGATTATTCTTGATGAGTTCTCCATTATATATTGTGGCTCTGCCAGTTCTACCTTTCTGCATGGGTTATCCGGAAGAAATGTGTTGAACTTCGTTCGACATGCTAATCCATGCATCCACAACTCAGAAAATTATATGTTCCTTTGAGTTGTCCCTCTTTAGTTGTCTACTAACCTTCGTCTATCAATTGATATCAAGGGTATGCATGCATTCGTTTATCGATGCCTATTACCCTTGTGGTCCGTCAAGCCATTCTGTCCTGAATGACTTGGAGAAACAAACTCCAGTACCTCATCCATATCTAGGATTGGGTCAAAGTAGTTGTATTCCGCAGATCAAATGCCAATCCAGCTTTTGGTTCTGTTCTACCTTGGAGTATTACCATCTTTATATCGGGATTGTTATAGGAATTGCACACCATCCTATGAACTCTTGGTACAGTGATACTTCTTGCCATCATTAGTCATTCCTCGGTCTTCGTGTTGATGCAACCGGAATACCGACAAATGAATTGTGATGTGTGAAATCAATACGCCTAGCAACCTCGTTGCTGGGTAGTTAAAGGACAATAATTTCATTCTTAGTGTGTTGGTTATTGAATCATCATTCTAAGATTGATCGTGCTACCTAGTCCATTCTCCTGGTTCACTCCTCGAGCGATGAGTTAGGATTATTTCAAATCCTTTCTCTATTGATCATATCGTCTTGCCCTGAAAAGCAAGATTGTTCTCGAGCTTAGTAACATATCGGTGGTTCGTGATTTTCTGAATATCTTCTCAGAAGTATTACCAGGTTGTCACCTGACCGCTATGTTGAGCTCGTGATCAAGTTGGTTTCTTGTGAACCACCTTCTCTCCAAGAGTCGGTGTTAGATATCCCTGAGCTAGTTGGTTAAGCTAAACGACAACTTGGAGGGTTGGAAGATAAAAGCTTGCCTGACTTAGTTCGTTCCAAAGGGATATTCTTGTGTAGTGTGTATTGAAGAAAGATGATATCTTCATCGATTGGTCCCTGTGATCAGTTGCTGGACCTATTGTCTTATCAATCCTTTGATTTGAGTGTGGGCTATCGTCAAATCAAGTCAGAACCAACGATGTTTGTAATGTTGTCTTACTCGTGGTTGATCCCTCGAGCATACACCATTATATCTTTTGGGTCTGATCAATGCTATCACCGTGTTCACATGATGGTGGAAGTCCAGTGATATGGAAATTCCGATGAGTTGTTGTTGAGCCCATTGACAACATCCTTATCTCCTCCATGATGTTGTTGAACATTAAGTTAGTGTTGGAAACTTTTGAAAGCATTTCCTTCATGCTAGCTCATGAAGTACTTGTTTGATGAAAGGAGTGACTTCCTTTGATTCACGTGCATTTTGATGTAAGTTGCCGCCATGAATTTGAGAAGGCTTGTTTTGCCTCCTTTGGAATCATCCCAAGTCAGTCATGCACGTGCGAAGAATTCTATGGTCTGTTAGACTGATCATCTTCATTCCATATGTATATCCTAGCACACCAAGCCACTGATTGAGTTGTTCAAAGATAAAGGAGTCTGTCCAAGGTGAACTCTTTGGACTTCCACGCGTGGAGACTTCGATGTCATTATTGATGGTTCCCAACCTGAACCCGGTAGCGTTTTATTGTAGGACTACCATGTGGGCATGCTTGTCTGGGACAACGTGTTCACATGTTTGTAGCAGAACCAGCTCATGTTTTGGAGCTTGCTATCGTAGTTCATTCCCCGAGAATCTCGCAACGTCATCTCGTCGATTTGTGTTGCAAACTTTCATTTTTCTTCCTAGACTCGATGGGTCTGGAATATTCTGACACCAACCAGATCTGAATCTCAGGCAGATATGATGTTTGGAACATTTCCCAAGAACTATAATATTGGTCCCTCGATAACCGGTAAAGTGGATGTCGTGGCCAACACACCCAGCCGGAAGACCTGTTATTATAATATCTTGATTGAGGAAGTTGGCCACCTCCCCATAGGGATTTCGTAGGATTTACTCCCTAGTTGCCCCTATGGATTTCGAGATCCCGAAGTCCGACCTTTTTACTTGATGTTCTAGATATCAAACCATATCTATGGGTGGATTACACTAGCACATCAAGGAGAACATTAGAAGCGGAGTGCTAAATGTCTCTCGGTCGATCATCCAGATTTTATTTGCTTGGCCTCGCTAAGGTGAAATTTGAGAAAGTGTTATCCTCCTTCGCATCTGCATCGTCCATCGCTATTCATCATGGTAGTAAGTTGTGTTGCCAGGATCCTTGACACGGATATTGGTAAAACCTTGATGAATGTGGAAATGCTCAAGTTCTTGAGAGCATGCACAAGCGCTACGTGTTATCCTCGGCACTAGCTGGGTTTGCTCTCAGTTCCCTCGGCAATGCTATGACCTACTCAAACAGTGAATTCACTCTCTATTGTTGGGTTCTTCCCCAGTTACCAGAATCATTCCCAGCATTTGCATTTTGTTCCCAGCTTGCACCGTCAATGTGCCATTCTACCATGGGTCTCTTCCATTTCCGGTGATAAGCAAATTCATCCATTACGTTGTCTTCAACAAGGTAATCCACATCATCCAAGTTCGGGTATGCCATTCTACCAAACCCCTCTAAATGATCGATTATGATTTGCCTTAAGCTGGTATAAAGAGTTTCAAGGATCTTTGAATCAAAGGTAATTCTTTTTGCCACTTAAGGGGATATTTCTACGAGTCACCTTCCCTAAGGTGCATCGTTATGGTATCATGGCAACTCAAACTCCTCGCTACGTTGACAATCGTTTACCACCTTCTTAAGCGTGAAATTGATGTCTACCTAGTGAACCTTTGTCATCTGCTTCACTCCATTCCTATGGATGTGTGCTTCGTCTCTCAGCTCGAGAGATGTTGCTATGTCTCAATCCGTGGGTTAATCCTGAGTTGTTCGATCTTCGAGAAGAACAATTCTTTTAGGGTCTTCCCTTTCCTCTCGCTGACATGATAGTTGGAGTTCTCAGAGGAAGACTTCGAGACAAAGATGGTGTTTGAATCAACGTTCATTTGAAGTGCACCCTGGATCGTGAAGATTATGTTAGTTGGCGTTTCCCCTTCGTCTTACCCTACACTTGAATCTCGGGTCGAGATTCTTGTTTAGTGGGGGTGAGTTGTCACATCCCTAGCTTCTGGTAATGCTCTAGGCTAGCTTCATGTGTGCATCATGTCTATATTCTGAAAGTTGAAATGAGGAAATTGAAAGCCTCGGAAATCATTTTAAAAAAGGGGCAAGAAACCCTAAAATTGCAATCAGTAAATCCAAAATGCCCTAGAAATAGCTCTGACAATTTTGGCAAGAGTTATAAATCAAACCAAAATTGTGGGACATTTCTAAGGAATTATTTGGGCTCTGATTTTAAATCAATATTTTATTTGAATTTGGAGTTATATTCATAATATATAATGAATATATTTTCAAATGCCCTGAGATATTTTATGTTTATGAGGAGTAGACCTTAAGTGACATAAAATCATCCAGGGGAGTTTTGGCACTGTTTTCAAATTTGTTTGAATTTGAATTCAGTGGCAATTAAATAGAAAACAGAACAGAAAAAAAAGAGAGAAGCCCAGTCACTTACCTGGCGCCTACCTGTGCGGCCTGCTGCAGAAACCGGCCCAGCCCATCTCCACTCCCCCCCCTGTCGTCTTCCTCCTCGCCAGAAGGACCGAGGCGTGGCGCGCGCCCGAGAGCCCCGGCCACCTCCTGCTTACCTGCTCGCCGCTGGAGGCACCTGAGGGTGCCACGCACTCCCCTCGACCCCTTGCACCTCTCGCCACTCTCCCATGTCTCTCCCTCCGTCCCTATCCCCCTCTGGCCCCTCTCTCTCCCGCGACCGAACGGAGCTCGTCGCCGCCGCTCGCTGTAGCCACGCCTACCGGCCACCCCACGCCTCACCGACGCCCCAGGAAGCTCCGCCTCGCCTCCCTCTTCATCCTCACCCAGACGAAAGGCACCGGAAGCCCCTGGATGCCGCTAGCTCCACCGTTCCCCTCCTCGGCCACCGAGGACCGCCGTCGTAAATTCGCCGTCGCAGAAGCTCCCCCGAGCTCGCCGACCCCTCCGTTCGATCCACTGTGAGCCTCTCTTCCTCTTCCCCCTTCTCTCAAGCTCGCGCTCATCCCCTAGCTTCTTTCTCCACCATGGCCGAGAGCTTCTCGCCGCCGGCCATGGCGTGGCCGTGGCCGCAGCCACCGCAGCTCGTTCCCGAGCCCACCGTCGTGCTCACCGCAACCTCAGGAGCCCGCAGCACCCACCAGTTCCTCCCGTAGTGCACCATAGCATCGAATCAGTCGGCGCCCGAACTCCGGCCGCCGCGGAAGCGGACACCGCCGTCGATTTAGGTCGTCTCCGGCGACCCCTCTAGCACCAGCCGACGCGGACGAGGCCCAGGGTTCCAACGGTGCCATCCGCGCCTCAAACCGTGGCCTGTGCTGCGATTTCGCGCATCGCCGCCGTCTCGGGCCTCGCCGGCGTCATGTCGCCGGCGGGTTTGACTTGTTTGACCTGGGGTTTGACCCCCCAGGGTCGCTGACTAGTGGGGCCAGGCCCTGCTAATTTTAGTTAAATATTAACTAAACCTAATTAGCCACTAACACTGACCGGTGGGCCCTACCGTTTAATTAACCCGGCTAACAATTTAGTTAAGTTAATTAAACTCTGTTAAATCACTGTGCAGCTGACATGTGGGTCCCGAACGTCAGGTTTGACCCGGACCAGCCCCTGTTGACCTGCTGACGTCACACTGACGTCAGGCTGACGCATTAATGAATTACTGGAATTATTAATATTCAGGAAATTTCAGAAAATGCCCTAAACTTCAATAAATCATAGAAATTCAACCGTAACTCCAAATTAAATAATTTATATATGAAAAATTATCAGAAAAATTCAAGGAATCCATCTGTACCATTTTCATGCATGTTAGAACAACTTATAGCTGCTGTTTAGCACAAATCAATTAAATGGCATTTGAATAATCACATATGGAGTTTGAATTTGAATCTTGTATTCAAACCAACTTCATTTAATCTGTTGCTAGTTACATTAGCCCAAAACACATTCATTTTGCCATGTCATGATCATGCATCATATTGTGCATTGCATTGATTGTGTTCCCTTCTGTGTTGCCGGTATTTGTCCCCTCTCGATAGACGTGATACCGATGATGTGATCGTTGACACTGATGAAGACTCAATGTTATCTTCAGAAGTGCCAGGCAAGCAAAACCCCCTTGTTCATTCCGATAAAATCCCACTCTCTCGCCCCTGCTCTCTTTTACTGCATTAGGACAACAATGACATATTTGTTACTTGCTGCGGTAGCTGAACCCCTTTATCCTTTGCATGACCTGTCATTGCCACAGTAAATAGATGAAACCCACTAGCATGAGTAGGAGTTGTTTGAGCCCTGTTGTGCCTACTCATTCATGCTTGTTTGTCATGCCTGCTACTGCTTAGAGTCGAGTCAGGTCTGATTCATCCGGGATGAATCAGAGGTGTGTGAACATGTCCTACTGTGTGTGAGCTAAGTGTGTGAACACGATTTGGTAAAAGGTGTCGGTGAGAGGCCATGTAGGAGTACATGGTGGGTTGTCTCATTGAAGCCGTCCTTAGGAACTGAGTTCTGTGTTTGTGATCCATGATTCAGCTACTACCATACATTGGGCCCTGAAATATGACCCCGCTCGACTTCTTATTCACCCTTGTCCTCTGTCCAGGAGTTGCAAGTAGTTTCTGGTGTTTGTAGTATGCTGGAGGCCGTGGACAGCGCTGACCGTAGGGGTGGGCTGTGATGCGGTAGGCACGTGGCCGGGTATACCGGGCGCCCGTTTGGTGTCACGGAACCCTGTTCACATCGTTTGGGGCTGTGAGCGAAACTCCGGCCGGATCTCCTCATGGATGGAACCCGAATAGGCGATAAACTTGGACTAGAGACTTGAGTGTTTAGGTAGGTCGTGGTCTACACCCACGTCGGCTTTCGCTTGAAGTCTGCCGAGCACATGTCGTGTGCAGACGCTAAGTGGTGGAAACATGTATGAAGAAGTACACCCCTGCAGGGTTAATATCATCTATTCGAATAGCCGTGTCCGCGGTAAAAGGACTTCTGGGTTGCTTATATCAGTTCATAGACAAGTGAAAGTGGATACTCTAAAATACGCAAGATAAGCGTGAGTGCTATGGATGGCGTTCTCGTAGGGAGACGGGAGCGGATCCATAGTGGTGTATTGATATGGTGAATATGTGGACTCGTGTGCGCCGCCTCAAAAGAGTTACTTGCAGTCGTAGTTCAGGATAGCCACCGAGTCAAAGCTGGCTTGCTGCAGTCAAACTCCACCATCCCCTTTGTTGATAAAGATGCATGTGTAGATAGATCTGATGTAAGTCTTGCTGGGTACATTTGTACTCACGTTTGCCTATTTTATGTTTTTGCAGAGAGACTTCAGTCTCACTAGTAGTTCCGCTTGGACTTCGACGTTTAGATTGATACCTCAGCTACGATCTTGTGCCCTTGGCAGGATCTGATAGATAGTCAGGCTTCTCAGCCTTTTTCATTTATAGATGTCTGTACTCAGACATGATAGCTTCCGCTTGTGCTTTGACTTGTATGCTCTGATTGTTGGGTCATGAGACCCATGATTGTAATATCTCGCTCCTCAGAGCCTATTGAATAAATTACTTGAGTCGTAGAGTCATGTTGTGATGCCATGTTGTATTTGCACATATCGAGCATATTGTGTGTATGCTATTGAAATGCTTGGTATGTGTGGGATCTGACCATCTAGTTGTTTATCTTTAGTAGCCTCTCTTACCGGGAAATGTCTCCTAGTGTTTCCACCGAGCCATGGTAGCTTGCTACTGCTCCGGAACACTTAGGCTGGCTGGCATGTGTCCTTCTTCGTTCCTGTGTCTGTCCCTTCGGGGAAATGTCACGCGATGAATACCGGAGTCCTGTTAGCCCGCTACAGCCCGGTTCACCGGAGTCCTGCTAGCCCAGTGCTACAGCCTGGATTCACTCGCTGATGACCGACACGTTCGATGCTGGGTCATGGATGCCTGTCCCTGTAAGTTTGTGCCACTTTGGGTTTACGACTAGCCATGTCAGCCCGGGCTCCTTATCATATGGATGCTAGCGACACTGTCATATACGTGTGCCAAAAGGCGCAAACGGTCCCGGGTAAAGGTAAGGCGACACCCGTGGGAATACCGTGCGTGAGGCCGCAAAGTGATATGAAGTGTTACATGCTAGATCTATGTGGCATTGAGTCGGGGTCCTGACATGATGCATTGCAGAACGAGTAAAGAGACTTGTCTGTAACGAGATTGAACTAGGTATGATGATACCGACGATCGAATCTCAGGGAAGTAACATACCAATGACAAAGGGAACAATGTATGTTGTTATGCGGTTTGACCGATAAAGATCTTCGTAGAATATGTAGGAACCAATATGAGCATCCAGGTTCCGCTATTGGTTATTGACCGGAGATGTGTCTCGGTCATGTCTACATAGTTCTGTGACGATATGTATTATGAGTTATGTGATTGGATGTACTGAAGGTTGTTCGGAGTCCCGGATGAGATCATGGACATGACGAGGAGTCTCGAAATGGTCGAGAGGTAAAGATTCATATATTGGAAGGCTATATTCGGACATCAGAAAGGTTCCGAGTGATTCGGGTATTTTTCGGAGAACCGGGGAGTTACGGGAATTCAGCGGGGGAAGTATTGGGCCTTATTGGGCTTTAGTGGAAAGGAGAGAAGGGCCACAAGGGGAGGCAGCGCCCCCCCCATGGGCTGGTCCGAATTGGACTAGGAGTGGGCAGCGCCCCCCTCTTTCCTTCTCCCTCTCCTCCTCCTTCCCTCTCTCGACCTCTCGGAAAAGGAAAGGGGACTCCAACTAGGATTGGGAATCCTAGTTGGACTCCCCCTATAGGCGTGCCCCTCCTAGGTCGGCCTCCTCCTCTTCCCTCCTTTATATACGGGGGAGGGGGCACCCCAAAGACACTCCAAGATTTGTCTTAGCCGTGTGCGGTGCCCCCTCCACAATTTTACACCTCGGTCATATTGTCGTAGTGCTTAGGCAAAGCCCTGCGTCGGTAACTTCATCATCACTGTCACCACGCCGTCGTGCTGACGGAACTGCCTTGGCCTCAACTGAATCAAGAGTTCGAGGGACGTCACTGAGCTGACCGTGTGCAGATTGCGGAGGTGCCATACGGTCCGTACTTGGATCGGTTGGATCGCGAAGACGTTTGAATCCATCAACCGCGTTACTAAATGCTTCCGCTTTCGGTCTATGAGGGTACGTAGACACACTCTCCCCTCTCGTTGCTATGCATCTCCTAGATAGATCTTGCGCGATCATAGGTAAAATTTTGAAATATTGCGTTCCCCAACATGCAGTTTTGACATCCATTTGCCAAATTTCATAATCATAAAATGCGGCAATTGCTAACATGATTCAGACAGACTTAAGCATCGCTACGGGTGAGAAGGTCTCATCGTAGTCAACTCCTTGAACTTGTCAAAAACCTTTCACAAAAAGTCGAGCTTTGTAGACAGTAATATTACCGTCAGTGTTAGTCTTCTTCTTGAAGATACATTTATTCTCTATGGCTTGCCGATCATCGGGCAAGTCAACCAAAGTCCACACTTTGTTCTCATACATGGATCCTATCTCGGATTTCATGGCCTCAAGCCATTTCACGGAATCTAGGCTCATCGTCGCTTCTTCATAGTTCGTAGGTTCGTCATGGTCAAGTAACATGACCTCTGGAACAGGATTACTGTACCACTCTGGTGCGGATCTTGCTTTGGTTGACCTACGAGGTTCGGTAGTAACTTGATCAAAAGTTTCATGATCATCATCATTAGCTTCCTCACTTATTGGTGTAGGAATCACTGGAACTGATTTCTGTGATGAACTACTTTCCAATAAGGGAGAAGGTACATTTACCTCATCAAGTTCTACTTTCCTCCCACTCACTTATTTCGAGAGAAACTCCTTCTCTAGAAAGGATCCATTCTTAGCAACAAATATCTTGCCTTTGGATCTGTGATAGAAGGTGTACTGAGGGAGTCCGGGATTAGGGGGTCTCCGGACAGCCGGACTATCTCCATTGGCCAGACTGTTAGACTATGAAGATACAAGATTGAAGACTTTGTCTCGTGTCCTGATAGGACTCTACTTGGCGTGGAAGGCAAGCTAGGCAATACGGATATGGATATCTCCTCCTTTGTAACCGACCTTGTGTAACCCTAACCCTCTCCGGTGTCTATATAAACCGAAGGGTTTTTAGTCCGTAGGACAACAACCACAACATACAATCATACCATAGGCTAGCTTCTAGGGTTTAGCCTCTCCGATCTCGTGGTGGATCTAATCTTGTACTACCCATATCATCAATATTAATCAAGCAGGACGTAGGGTTTTACCTCCATCAAGAGGGCCCGAACCTGGGTAAAACATCGTGTCCCCTACCTCCTATTACCATCCGGCCTAGACGCACAGTTCGGGACCCCCTACCCGAGATCCGCCGGTTTTGACACCGACATTCGTGCTTTCATTGAGAGTTCCTCTGTGTCATCACCGTTAGGCTTGATGGCTCCTACTATCATCGATAGCGATGCGGTCCAGGGTGAGACTTTTCTCCCCGGACAGATCTTCGTGCTCGGTGGCTTTGCACTGTGGGTCAATTCGCTTGGCCATCTGGAGCAGATGGAAAGTTACGCCCCTGGCCACCTGGTCAGGTTTGGAAGCTTAAACTACACGGCCGATATCCGTGGAGATTTGATCTTCGACGGATTCGAGCCTCTGCCTTGTGCGCCACGCGGTCACGATGAGCATGACTTAGCTCTCCCATCAGACAGTGTTAAGGAGATCGCACCGGCAGCCGCTCCGACCCTCAATTTAGAGCCAGTCGCGCCTTCCGCGGACGGGTGGATGGACCCCGCCACGGAGGCCTTACCCTCAGCGGCGATCGAGCCGAACATCGACCTTGCCTTGCATGAGAGCCGTGTTTTTAAACTGTCGGATCCTTCTCCGGCCACGGACTCCGAACCGCCTGCGCCCGTTCCTATCGAATCCGATTGGGCGCCGATCATGGAGTTTACCTCCACGGATATTTTTCAACACTCGCCCTTTGGCGACATATTGAACTCATTAAGGTCTCTCTCCTTGTCAGGAGAATCCTGGCCGAACTATGTCCGGCAGGACTGGGATGCGAACGACGAAGAAATTCGAGGCCCACCGACCACCCAACTGGTAGCCACTGTCGATGACTCCGACATGCTCGACTTCGACTCCAAAAACATCGAAGGTATGGACGACGATGCGGGAGGCAAAGAGGAACCACCGCCCATAGGGCGCTGGACATCCACCTCATCATATGACGTATACATGGTGGACACACCAAAAGAAGACAACGACGAGGAACGGAAGGACGCAATGAAGGCTTGTCCCCTCAAGAAGCAGTCAAAGCGGCTATGTAAGCGCCGCCCCAAATCCCGCCTCGGCAGAAATAACGATCATACAGACCCAGCGTTGAAGCAGGCGAACCACTGCCGGACCACGTCAATAAGGAGAATCAAACCGAACAAACCAATTCTGTCAAAGGTAATAGTCCGGATGACATAACACCGGACAGGCACTTGGAGCAGCAGAATGCCCGTCAAAGGCTTGTTGCCACTGCGAGGAGTCTGAAAAAGCAGAAGCAAAGGCTCGAGGCTGCGCAGGACACACTCCAAATCAGATGGAGTAAAGTACTCAACACAGCGGCAAAGTATGGTGGTAATCGCCCCACCAAGAGCTACCCGAAGCGAAAGTTGCTACCCGAATTCTATGAGGAGGCCCTAGATCCCCCACAACCAAAAATCAAAACGGCCACCTGGCCGGATAGACGACCTCATGGCCAACATGGAGCGGCAAACAACTCCACTCACAAGCCAATAAGCGATCCACACGAGGGCTCGCACCAAAAGGACGGCACAACCAGATCCATCTATGGACCACACAAGCGCGCCCCAACATATGATGTAACACAACAAACATTAGAACAACGCGGTACACCCAGATACAGGGGTGCCACACACCCCCTATGTTTCACCGATAAGGTGCTGAAACTTGAATTTCCAGAGGGATTCAAACCCGTAAACATAGAAGCATACGACGGAACAACAGACCCTGGGGTCTGGATTGAGGACTACATCCTCCATATCCATATGGCTCGAGGAGATGATCTCCACACCATCAAGTACTTACCCCTCAAGCTCAAAGGGCCAGCTCGGCACTGGCTTAAAAGCCTCCCCGAAAACTCCATTGGAAGCTGGGAAGAGCTCGAAGACGCTTTTCGGGCAAATTTTCAAGGGACTTATGTCCGACCCCCGGATGCGGACGATCTGAGTCATATAACTCAACAGCCCAGAGAGTCGGCCCGAAAGCTTTGGAACAGGTTTCTTATTAAGAAGAACCAAATAGTTGACTTCCCGGACTCCGAAGCCTTGGCAGCTTTTAAGCATAGCGTCCGCGACGAATGGCTTGCCAGACACCTCGGCCAAGAAAAGCCGAGAACAATGGCGGCATTAACAAGCCACATGACCCGCTTTTGCGTGGGTGAGGACAGCTGGCTAGCCAGATGCAGCACCAGCTACCCAAGCACATCCGAAGTTAGAGATGAAAATAGGAAATCCTGACGCAGCAAAAATAATAAGCGTCGGAATAAAGAAGATAGCCCGAAGAGCACGGCGGTACACGCCGGATTTTGAAGCTCTCGGCCAAGTCAGCAAAAGCCGCCCTTTAAAGGCGCTAGAGATGAACTGTCCAGCCTGAACAAAATTCTGGACCAAGTATGTCAGATCCATAGCACCCCTGGTAAACCCGCTAATCATACCCACAGAGAATGTTGGGTCTTCAAGCAGTCCGGAAAGCTCAACGCCGTACACAAGGGGGAGGATACACCAAGCAAAGATGAGGATGAGCCTCTCAAGCAAGACACTGGGGAACAAAAGAAGTTTCCATCAGAAGTCAAAACAGTCAACGTATTAAACGTGATCAAGGGAAGCAAAGCGGCCCTCCCAGATAAATATGCCCAAGGGCCTATCACCGCGAAACCCTGCCACTGGTCGTCTCAACCGATCACTTTCGACCATCATGATTACTCAGCAAGTATCCGGCGGGCAGGATGGGCTCCCCTGGTATTAGACCCAATAATTGACGGATACCACTTTGCACGAGTCCTGATGGACGGTGGTAGCAGTTTAAACCTGATATACCAGGATATAATCCGCGAAATGGGGATAGACCCAATGAAAATTTGCCATAGCAACACTACCTTTAAAGGAGTAACGCCAGGCCCAGGGGCTCACTGAGCGGGCTCCCTGCTACTAAAGGTTATATTCGGCTTCCCCAATAACTCCCGTAGCGAACATTTAACCTTCCACATTGCTCCGTTCCAATGCGGTTATCAAGCACTACTTGGACGCGAAGCTTTTGCTCGCTTTAATGCAATACCATATTACGCTTCCCTCACGCTCAAGATGCATGGTCCACATGGCATCATTACAGTGAACGGAAGTATTAAGCGATCTTTGTGCGCCGAAGAGAATGCGACTGCCTTGGCAGCCGCACACTAAAAACGGCCTCACCAGCTAAAGCATTTGATAGGTCGTCAAGACCACGGACACGGTTAGACGAGTCCGGCGCTGCTATATGTAATTTGTACCGGATTGATGGCCACACCCCTATTACAAATACAAGGGGCTCAACGCGTGCAGACAAGTGGCAAATTCTACTCATTTCTAGTTATACATGGTTTCTTTAAAAAACCAACTTTTTGCACGACAACTTTTTCACCTAAGTTCCTTTCTTTTACAGATGACCATCGTGCTACACCCGTCCAGGATACGGCACAATGGAGACACAGGCGCAGACGTGCAGCAGGGACCCGCTCCAAGGATTCTTTTTAGATTAAGACCATGCGTAAACCTTTTTTACTGTCTCTTGTTGATACACATCCACCGAATTCTCAGCACAATTGAGAAGGATGCTGACGTCTTGGCATGTGGCCACGTCAGAATAATGCACGTACCTAGACACAAGGGGCTTCTTACAAAGGGCACTATTTAGGCCCGGTTTATACCATAAAGACCGAATACCTTAGGGAGTGTTCGGCGTCGCGAGTTTGTCCTTATATGCATCAGCTCCGAATCATTGTCTTTGGTCAAATGTCGGGTTTGCCCGGCTCCTGTGTTTTGGTGCCTTACGTTCCACTTTATCGGCTAAGGCAGCACCAGGAGAACTACTGCGATTGTGCCCTGGTTCGTCCGGACGAGCACCTCAGTAGAGAAAGTCGAAAACTGACTGTCATGATATAGCGTGAGACTGGTCAACCACTCGATGACCTATCGGAATTTTAGAATTCCTCCTCCTTAACGAAGGGCCGTTTTCCGGCCAGGCATGTACGCACCCCGAGATCGGGAGAGTGCGGAGCCACCAGGGGCTATCTAGTAGCCCCACTGTCAAACTCCTATGGCTAAGTGAAAGTGTTAAAGCATTATAGTCCGGTTGCCTCGTTTGCTGCGCTATCACCTCCTTAATAGGACCAAGACGTTGGGTTAAGTGTGAACACACGTTTTTTGCGAGCACCTCCCAATTATATGCGTGGGGGCTGAAGCCGACGACTGCAATCTTTCAGGTTATACACATGTATACATAAACGGCCACACAGGAGGCATCATATTACTTTCAGGCAAAAGTATAAACACAGCCTTATAAAATTTCGTAAAAACATTGTGTTTACAATGGGAACACATATCACTCAAACATAATATTCTTCGAGCATTGGGCCTCTATCAAACGAGCACCCTTGAGAACCTCCTCGAAATAGTGCTCGGCAGCCACTCGGCCTATGGCCGAACCCTGCGCCGCAACAGTGGTAGCGTCCATCTCCGCCCAGTATGCTTTAACACGGGCAAGGGCCATCCGCGAGCCTTCTATGCATACCGACCTCTTCATCGCATTAATGCACGACACCGCACCAAGTAACTGCTGCACTAAGCTGAAATAGCTGTTCGGCTTTGGCTTTTCCGGCCATAGCTGATCCACGACAGACCTCATGGCGAGTCCGGACAACCTATTTAGTTCGGCCCATTCGGCTAGCTGATCAGTCAATGGAAGCGGACACTCTGGAACGTTGAATTGCGACCAGAACAGCTTGTCCACCTCACGATCTGTTTGACCTTGGAACTATTTGGCCGCATCGGCAGCGCTCGCTGCCAAGTCCATATATGCATCTGCCGAACTCCACAGCCGATCCAGAGGGGCATACCGTGGATCTCCGAACTTCCTTCGTAGCATGAAGGGCTTCCCAGCCGCAATATCCCCGGCTTCCCGCAGCTCCTCCTTCTTCGCTCTCATAGCAGAGCGAGTGTCTTTGTCCGCCGTCGTGGCCTTCTCAAGGTCCGTCGCCTTCGCTCGGTTTTCTTTCTCAAGGAGCCGGCAACGGTTGGTAGTGTCTTTTAACTCTATGGCCATCTTGGCCATCTTCTCTTTGCTCTCGCAATGTGCGGCCTTCTCGGCTTTCAACTCTTTGGCCGCCTTCAAAGCAGTCGCGTTACTAATCCTCGCTTGTTCCTTGGCTCGGGCAAGTTCTGCCCGCAAGGTTTCCACGATGGCAGCTCCATCTGCAGTCACAACATATTAAAGATACTGGCATCATGCTGCTCTTACTACGTGGCATTCACCAGAAAATAACACTTACCCTGTGCCTCGTCAAGCCTCTTGTTAACAAGCTCGATGTCGGTGTCTGCCGCATCCAGTTGCCGTTTTAATTCGGCAAACTCACTAGTCCGGCTAGCCACCGAAGCTTCCAGCACCTGCACATAAAGGCAGTCTGGTTATTGCCTGGGACTATGATCCTCTGTTTGCCGCTATTCTCGACGACAACCAGAGTCTCTGGGGCTACTATCTACACAGGGCACACCTAACATGTGCGATACTATCACATATTATGTCACGTACCTCAAAGCCTGTCAGTAGACTCATAAAGGCTTCATGTAATCCGCTTTCGGCGGACGAAATTCTCTCCATCACTGTACCCATCAGCGTACGGTGTTCTTCTGAGATGCCCCCACCAGCTCCCTCAGAACGTCCGACCGCATATCAGACGGTGCTGGACTCTTTTGTTTGCTCTTTTCGAGAGCCGGACGCTAGGGACTTCGGGGGTCTATGGGATTATCTTCTGGCCTCACCGGATCCGGAGAGGCCCTCCGTGACGACACTTCGGGGTTGCCCGCTTCTTGAGCGGAGGAGTCCGGGGGAGGCGTTTCGCTCTCCATCATCTCCGGAAGAAGATCCCCCGAAGACGAGCTCAGCTGAGAGGGGCTAAGGCCCAAACTGCAAGATATATGCGGCGGTCATTTTCTCAGAAGAAATATAGTATACCTTCACTATTAAAGTATTTTTTGGATCACTTACGACTCATTGGAGGGCTGATCCCCCCGCGGACTTTGTGCGGCAAGAGCACCCTCCGAGGCAGGACCCTCTGTTGGAGACTTCTTCTCCCGTTTGGAGGCCTCGACTTCCGAATCCTCGGAAGCAGTCATTTTCCTCCCCCGGTTATCCTCTTTCATGGAGGCGCTCATTCCCTCGGTTGGAACTGGCGGCGATGGGGTCCCGCGTCTGCGCGTATTATTTCCCCCTGTATCTTCCTTCGAGGGCTCCGGGCAAGGTGCGAGCTCGAGCATCTTTTCCAATACCGGATTTTTCAAACCCTCGGGAAGGGGGGCCAAACACCAAATCATCTTCGCCTTTGTTAGCTAGTCCTGGTCAAAGAGCGAACTCTCAGAAATAACTTCATGATGAATAAAAGATGGTGTGTTCGGCTAGACGATTTCTTACTTGTTCGGCGGCGCGGTTACTGCTTAGGCCCATGTCCTCGGTAGTATCCGGACACTCTATTTGAGGTCTAAAGAATGACTTGTACATCTCCTCGTGCGTCAGGCCGAGGAAACTTTGAATGGCACGCGGTCCTTCTGGGTTGAACTCCCACAAGCGAAGGGGCCGGTGTTTGCAAGGCTGGACTTAACGAACCAGCATAACTTGCATTACCACAACCAAATTAAAATCTCCCTCGAAGAGATCTTGAATGCGGCTTTGCAATATAGGCACGTCCTTGGCTGGACCCCAGCTCCGACCTCTGCTAATCCATGACATCAGTTATGGTGGGGGGCCGAGCGGAAGGCGGGGGCAGCCGCCCACTTGGCACTTCTGGGAGCCGTGACATAAAACCACTCCCGTTGCCATAATTCGTACACCTCTAGAAAGGAACCAGCTCCCGCCATCTTGCTTATTGATGCGCCTCCGCACGCTGCATGTTGCCCCTCGATCATCTTCGGCTTCACTTCAAAGGTCTTGAGCCACAGGCCAAAGTGAGGGGTAATGCGGAGGAAGGCCTCACACATGACAATAAATGTCGAGATGTGGAGAAAGGAGTCCGGAGCTAGATCGTGGAAATATAACCCGTAATAGAACATCAAACCCCTGACGAAGGGATCCAGAGTGAGGCCTAGGCCTCGGAGGAAGTGGGAGACGAACACGACGTTCTCGTTGGGTTCGGGAGTAGGGACGACCTACCCTCGAGCAGGCAGCCAATGCGAAACCTCGGCGGTCAGGTATCTGGCCTCCCTCAACTTCTTGATATCCTCTTCCGTAATGGAGGAGGGCATCCATCGGCCTTGAAGGCTGGATCCAGACATGATTGAAGATCCGGAGCACCTGACCTGGGCTTTGGGTGTTAGAACTCGACGTGGGGGAGGGGTTCAATTGAGCACGAGAGGGAAAAAGCGAAAACCTTGTCCCTTTATAAAGAGGATGAATATCAAGTGTCCTCTCCGTAGCCATTTGGGACTTGCCTATAATCTAGGAGTCCTAGACACGGTTGGGTTACCCACGACCGTATTAATGAGAATCCTGTAATTGGGGGAACACGATCTCTGCTTTGACAAGACGTGTCAAGAAACCGCCTCGCGTTATGTGTGGAGCTGGTTGAAGAAAAATGGTTCGAATAATCACCGGGCCATGACATAACATCATGCTGCCAAAACAAGCCAGCAAATTAGATCTGTGAAAATATTATTCTCTCTACGGTGGTATGTGGAACTTATTTTGCAGGGTCGGACACTATCCTCGTATTCAAATTCTTCTGTGATGTATTCGGAGAAGGAACCCGCCTTGCAATGACTGAGCGCCGGACTCATCGTCATTGAAGCCTGGTTCAGGGGCTACTGAGGGAGTCCAGGATTAGGGGGTCTCCGGACATCCGGACTATCTCCATTGGCCGGACTGTTAGACAATGAAGATACAAGATTGAAGACTTCGTCTCGTGTCCGGATAGGACTCTACTTGGCGTGGAAGGCAAGCTAGGCAATACGGATATGGATATCTCCTCCTTTGTAACCGACCTTGTGTAACCCTAACCATCTCCGGTGTCTATATAAACCGAAGGGTTTTTAGTCCGTAGGACAACAACCACAACATATAATCATACCATAGGCTAGCTTCTAGGGTTTAGCCTCTCCGATCTCGTGGTAGATCTACTCTTGTACTACCCATATCATCAATATTAATCAAGCAGGACGTAGGGTTTTACCTCCATCAAGAGGGCCCGAACCTGGGTAAAACATCGTGTCCCCTGCCTCCTGTTACCATCCGGCCTAGACACACAGTTCGGGACCCCCTACCCGAGATTCGCCGGTTTTGACACCGACATGTACCCAACAGTCTCCTTTGGGTATCCTATGAAGACACATTTCTCTGATTTGGGTTTGAGCTTATCAGGTTGAAGCTTTTTCACATAAGCATCGTAGCCCCAAACTTTAAGAAATGACAACTTCGGTTTCTTGCCAAGCCACAGTTCATATGGTGTCATCTCAACGGATTTTGATGGTGCCCTATTTAATGTGAATGCAGCCGTCTCTAAAGCATAACCCCAAAACGATAGCGGTAAATCAGTAAGAGACATCATAGATCGCACCATATCTAATAAAGTGTGGTTACGATGTTCGGACACACCATTACGCCGTGGTGTTGCAGGTGGCGTGAGTTGCGAAACTATTCCGCATTGTTTCAAATGAAGAAGAAAATCATAACTCAAATATTCACCTCCACGATCAGATCGTAGAAACTAAATTTTCTTGTTATGATGATTTTCCACTTCACTCTGAAATTCTTTGAACTTTTCAAATGTTTCAGACTTATGTTTCATCAAGTAGATATACCCATATCTGCTCAAATCATCTATGAAGGTCGGAAAATAACGATACCCGCCACGAGCATCAACACTTATTGGACCGCATACATCAGTATGTATTATTTCCAATAAGTCTGTTGCTCGTTCCATTGTTCCGGAGAACGGAGTCTTAGTCATCTTGCCCATGAGGCATGGTTCGCAAGCATCAAGTGATTCCAAAATCCCATCAGCATGAAGTTTCTTCATGCGCTTTACACCAATATGACCTAAACAGCAGTGCCACAAATAAGTTGCACTATCGTTATTAAACTTATATCTTTTGGCTTCAATACTATGAATATGTGTATCACTACTATCGAGATTCAATAAAAATAGACCACTCATCAAGGGTGCATGACCATAAAAGATATTACTCATATAAATAGAACAACCATTATTCTCTGATTTAAATGAATAATCGTCTCGCATTAAATAAGATCCAAATATAATGTTAGTGCTCAGTGCTGGCACCAACTAACAATTATTCAGGTCTAATACTAATCCCGAAGGTAGATGTAGAGATAGTGTCGTGGTTTTGTCATGGCAGATGTCCTAGAGAAAGGACTTAGTCGTGGAGCCATCTCGACGGGTTAGCTTGAAGGGGTTAAAGCGGACACAAGGACGCAAGAGAGTTTATACTAGTTCGGCCCCTTCGATGAAGGTAAAAGCCTATGTCTAGTTGTGATGGAATTGATGGGTGTTTCAATGACTAGGGAGCAAACAAGCTTCGCCTATGTCTCGAGTTGTTGTTTGTTGTCCTTGAACCGCCATCAGGTCATCCCCTTATATACATGGGTGACGCCCGTCGGTTTACAGAGTCCCAATACCGGCTCATAGATGTGTCCGGTTTGGTCTCTACTTATTCCTAACTTACAATACAAGTTACATATTGACGCCAGTTTACGGCTACAGGCTCTCAACCGATTATGGGTCTTGAGCCCTCATCTACCTTCATGGGCTTTACCATACTTAACTACTGATGAAGTTAACCCGGCCCAGATAGGCCGGTTTACGCCCAGTAGTAATATCCCCAACATTAGGCCCCAGATTGATTTGAACAGGTTCATGTCAATCCTTAGCAAAAACTTCATCTTCAACATCTTCTTGTAGTTTGGTGAACCGCCGTGATGTCATCTTCTCTGATTGCTGTAAACCGGCGTGACGTCATCTGTCATAAAGAAACTATCCATGATACCTTCTTGTTTAATAGATCTGCGATAATCGAGGTGACAGCTCTGTTTCCAAACTTGCGGCCCCTTGATTTTCGCGCCTGACCCATGTCCCTTGCTTTATAAATAGGACCGAAGGGTCATTTCTTTTTCCCCTTCGTGCCCTTCTGCTTCATCTTCCTCGCGTCGCCCAGCTTCGGAGCTCCGCCGATGCCGTCGACCTCTGCACCAACTTTGGCCGCTGCATCACCCTGAGCGTACCAGAGCACCGCGGCGACCTTCCGCTTCTTCCTCAGCTCCGGTAAGTCTTCTATCCTTTTCATCATAGATCTGTTCTAGGGTTTCCATGTTCTCTAGCGTTCATCGCTTGCTTCTTGTTCCTATGATAGATCCTTAGACGAATCTGTGAATCTTCGCTCTGTGTAGCAGTAGTTTTTATCCTCCGTTTTCACTTTCGCATATTAAGACCATAGATCTTATCCATACCTTCGCTTATTGATTCGGCACTGCTCGTTTTGGGCCTTGAATATTATCTCCTTTATAAACATGTTCCAGATCCAAAGCTGTAGTATAATCTTGTGAAATATGTTTTTGTGTACTTACTCATCTGCAGTCTTGACTGTTCAATGCTTAGACCAGGCGGTTTAACTTTGTAGAAAAAATTGATAAACCAGTATATACCATTAGTCCCCTTGTTGAACCGCCAGATGTTGGTTGCTTCATGAAACTCCGGTTCAGATAGTTCTGTCTCCGGTTTAACAGTGCCCATACCAACGTACCTTGATCAAATGCATTTTTGAACCGGGATCTTCTACCTTGTAGATTCCATCATGGCCAAGAAAGTATATGAGTGCAATTGGGTTCCTTCTCGCGTCACAGAGGATCAACTGGACGATTTAGTCCTGATTGGCGCCTTAGGCAGCAAAGATACCATCCATTGGAGGGCTCCTGGCAAAGAATGCCCTCCCACACCTCGAGAAGGAGAGGTTGTTGTTTTCGTAGATCACTTAGCCCGGGGCTTTAAGCCGCCCGGTTCTAAATTTTACCGGGATGTTTTAGCCGATTTCCAACTCCATCCGCAAGACACTGGCCCCAACTCTGTTACAAATATGTGCCACTTCCAAGTGCTCTGTGAGGTGTTCTTTCAAGAGGAGCCCACAGTGGAATTGTTTAGAGATCTTTTCCATCTAAACCACCGTACCGAGTTTACTGATGGCTCTAATACGGAGTTGGGTGGCATGGCGAGTCAGAAAAGGAAAGAGGTCACATACCCTCACGCCAAGCTGCACAGTCACCCCAAGGAGTGGAATCAGACATGGTTCTACTGCAAAGACACCTCCCCTGCTGGTGAGAATCCCTTGCCTGGCTTTCGTCCGGAGCGGCTCAGCAATACACACCCTTTTCCTCAAAGATTGACTGCCCAGGAGAGAAGCAAATATGCTCCACAGCTGTCAAAGCTCAGAGCCTTTATGGCCAACGGTTTAACAGGGGTTGATCTCGCTCGCTGTTGGATATCATGGAGCATACTGCCCCTTAGTCAGCGCTCCGGTTTGATGTGCGAGTATACTGACAGTGTTGATGACCCACTGCGACATTCAAAACTCCAGCTCTCCGGTGAAGAAATCACAGAGGCTGTGCATAAGATACTGAATG
This sequence comes from Triticum aestivum, assembly GCF_018294505.1. Lineage (NCBI taxonomy): Eukaryota > Viridiplantae > Streptophyta > Magnoliopsida > Poales > Poaceae > Triticum > Triticum aestivum. The sequence continues at coordinate 216,213,984 of NC_057797.1, forward strand.
AACCGGAACACGTCTGCGCTAGAGCCGGCCTGCTTCCCTTCTGTGCCACCAACAAACCGCCAGCTGTAAGACTTTGATTTTTCTCTTTGCTGAATCTGTTATTTATATGTCTGGTCATTGTTTTTAATATCAGTGTCTGCATAATCAGGGCGATGATCCATTTTGGAGCAAAAAACTGCCGCAGGAGAAACCAGAAAAACGAGACAAACCGGAAAGAGCAACCCGGCAAAAGACTAAAGCTGTGAAGAAGACTGCCCACAGGAAAAGAACCACTGCATCTTCTAATCCGGCCCCTGATGATGAGGTGGATAATCTGGACTTTGAGGTAGAGCTTGACTCACTTGGTTTATTTTTCATGCGTCTTATTGATGATGATATTTGTCAGGATGATGCCGAAGCCAGCCACGCGGATATTGCAGAGGTAATTATTCTCTCTTCCGATTCAGAAACTTTGCCTTCACAAAAAATCCGTCAGGCAAACTAGAAAGTTAAATTTTCTCATCCTCTTGCTTATTTGGATCCTAAACTTCTTATGAAGACCCAACAACACAAAGCTCGCCGCACCACCCGGCACAGCGGCCAGGTAGTTACCTCCGCCGGTTTACCGAACAGTCCGGTTCGGAAATGCCATTCCGAGGTCTCTAATTTGCTTGTCAGTGCTTGTCCTAAAGCGGGCTGCTTTCGTCAACCTCTTAATCCATCTGACTCCGATTACCAGGTTATTTCCCACTCATCTTCTGGCGTGTCATCGGCTACTCAGCTCCCACCGCTCAAAACGGTGCTTGGGTAAGCTATACTTATTGTGATGTTTGCAGTACATTGCCTTAGAACATATGCTGTATTTAATTTTGTTATTCTTCTCAGGGCCAAACCTAGGCCAAGCAAGAAGGCCCGCCTGGACAAAGCAGCCAAAGAAGATGTCATTCTTGAACCAGGCAAGACACCCAATCTTGAAGCGGCTATTCCTGAGGATATTCCCAACGATCCACCGCAGCCAGATGATGATCTTATTGCTGAAGAGAGACCTACTGATACCCCAGGTCCTATCCATCAGCCCACAAGTTCCATCCGGATTGAAAGCTCCACCGGTCCAGCAAAACCTACTGACAAGCCAACAGCTCCAGTGCAAACCGGCGGTACCAAGGATGATGAGGTTGTCATTACTGGCACTGGCCATACTGAGCCAAGCAATCCTGTCGCTTTATCCAAACATTCTGCCAAGGAAGAATTTGCTGCTTTTGGCAAAGGCAAGTGGAACACTGATCTGACGACTTACGCTGCTCTGAACGCCCAAGATATCCATTCTGGCTATCTGAACCAGCTGTATACCAGCCGTGACTACGAAGCCGGTCTGGTTAATATGATGAAAGATAAATATGAGGTAACTTCCATATGCTCCTTCCTGCTTGTATGCTTCCATTCTTGCTGACTCTCCTAGCCCCCAAGGGCCGTTTTGAAATATTCTTTCAAACCGGGACTTAATAATATAAATCTTGATGCTTTGAAATTTGCTAATGTAGCCCCCAAGGGCCGGTTCAACTTAGCGTAGTTAAACCGGTACTTTAAGTAATTGAAACTACCGCATCAGAATATATATGATCAAATAGCCATTAGCCCCCAAGTGCCAAGTTGAATGCTTGTATTGATCTTGGGACTTTGTAAACAATTGAAAATGAAGATCGAATATGCATTAGCCACCAAGTGCTAAGCGCATAACTTGTTATGTGGTTGGTACTTGAATCCTTCTACCGATTTGTTGAAACATATATCTGTATGCCTGCAGGCGGAGCTGAAGACGAAAAACCAAGTCATCGATCTTCAAGAAAACCTGAAAACCCAACAGGCTGAAACCTCCAAAGCAAAAGAGGAATTGGCCAGTGCTTTAAGCGCCATGGAACAACTTAAGGAGAACTTCAAGAAGAAACGGGAGGATTGGGCCACTGAAAAGTCCGCTTTGATCAAACGAGCAGAGGATGCCGAGGCTGCACTAAAACCAGTGACGGATGAACTAACCAGCATAAAGCGGCACGTTCATGCCATGACCACTGCTATCTTTGGTAAGCCAGCTTGCCTTCTGAATTGGCTCTGCCTTCTTACAGAGTCGCCGGTTTATTAACCCTTTATGGTATTTTAGGGACACGCATTGGTCACTTGGGGTCAGATGTGCGGAAGAAATTGAAAGCCGCCTATACATTGGTTGAACAATTGTATACTGGTGCCCAGCGGATCATCTGTACCGCATCTCATAACAAACCAGCGCCCACTTTGATTCAAGATACTCTGATGAAACTGTCAGTGCTTCCTGCCCGGGTTGAAGAGCTGAAGAAATCTGCTGCTCGAACCGGTGCAATCAATGCCTTAATCCGGGCAAAAGCCTGGGTGCCGGATTTTGATCCTATTGAAGCGGCTCAGGGCTATCCCAGCTTGAAGGAAGACGGGTCAGAATTTGGTGAAGCGGATCTGCGAGCAATAAACCGGGAGGTACGTCCGCTAGCTTGTCAACTGGCTGAGGAAGCAGACTTGTCTCATTATCAAGCCCAATATGACAGTCAGAACAAGCGAATAGCTGCACCAATCCATGAATCGGAAAATCTGATCCCTCCAATCCGTAAGCATACTTACGCTCCTGATATTGACTCGTCATTGCTGATCCATGATGAAGCTGTTTTTCAAGCATTAATGGGAATCGACTGGACAACTGTGGATTTCCAGCCACTAGGTAGAGAAACGGAAGCTGAAGCGGCGCAGGATGACCCACAACCATCAGGCCAGGCTGGTGGCCAAGCTTAAATCGGAAACCGGTTTTAAAACTTCCTCTCCTTTGTGAAAAACAATTATGTTATTATGGGCACCATGTTGCCTTGTAATAGGCTAGCTGATACCTTTGATGTTGATATGCCTTCGTGCATAACTTGTTCTTCCTGTGGTAATGAACTTTCCAAAACACTTTTTGAAATAAGAAATTCGTCAAGTGCCACCGCGGTTGTACCGTCAGGCGGAATATGATGTCTGTATATATGAAATCAAAACATCCAAAACAAAATTTTAAGTATATGATCAAATTTTTGAGATACATAATACCTGCCATCGTTGAGTGTGAAGTTGGCTTGGCCAACCTTGAAGCGGAGTTTTGCAAACCCACACTGTTGGAGGAAATAACAGCTCCTGTATATATATATGACGCTGGTTACCATGTAAACCGTGCCGGGTTATAATAAACACCGTGTTACTCCATAAGAGGATGTTAACAACAAGGATCAAACTGGACAAATAGTCTCCGGATTGACGTGAACTGTGTTCCGTCAATTGATTGGTTAAAAAAAACTTTGTCGGTTTAAAAAACACAATGAAAAGCAAAAAAAAACCTTCAAAGAAAAGTGTGAAGCAAAAGCAACGACAAAAACGTTTGCCAAAAAAGATTTATTTAAGCTGATCAAATGGCGTTACCATGGTCAAACACGACCAAGCTCCCGTTAGGTGTAACTATGGTTCTAGTCAGCCAGGTCCCCAAGTGATTCTGTGGCATTTATGCCGACCAAATGGCGTGGTCATGGTTCGGGTTCGACCAAGCCCCCAAGTGATTCTGTGGCCTTAGGCCGATCAAGAGGCATGACTGGTTCAGACATGACCAAGTCCCCAAGTGATCTGGTGGCTCTCGCCTATCAAGAGGCATGGTATTGGTTCAGACACGACCAATCCTCCAAGTGATATAACACGATGCTTTTAGCAAAGTGAACTCAAGGGGTAAACCGGAGGCCGCTTTAGAGCAACTCCGTGTAACCTCACATGATGTAAAAGAACAGATACCCCGCTTTAGCTGAGGTTCCGGTTTATTATATTTAATCATAATATATACGTTGTCATAATATGTACATAAGTATAGCCAATGGCTCAGGTATAGTAAGGCCGAAGATGAGCTATATTCCACGGCCTGTTAGTCTCCTCCTCTGATGTACGTGAGTCCTTATGCTCTCGAATATCGATCAGATAGTACGACCCGTTGTGCAGATTCTTGCTGACCATGAAAGGCCCCTCCCAAGGTGGGGATAGCTTATGCATATCAGTCTGATCTTGGATGAGCCGAAGCACCAAATCTCCTTCCTGAAAGGCTCTGGTTCTGACCCGGCGACTGTGATAACGACGAAGATCCTGCTGGTAAATCGCCGATCGGGCGGCTGCGATGTCACGCTCTTCATCCAACCGGTCCAAAGCATCTTGCCGTGCTGTCTCGTTGTCCGCTTCAATATAAGCCGTGACACGAGGTGAATCATGACGGATATCACTGGGGAGAACTGCCTCCGCTCCATAAATCATGAAGAACGGTGTGTATCCTGTTGATCTGTCGGGTGTTGTATTGATGCTCCATAACACAGATGGTAATTCTTCTACCCAACAACCCGGCGTTCTCTGCAAAGGAACCATGAGCCGGGGCTTGATGCCTCTCAAGATCTCTTGATTAGCTCTTTCTGCTTGACCATTGGACTGTGGATGTGCCACTGATGAAACATCGAGCCGGATGTGCTCCCGTTTGCAGAACTCCTTCATAGCACCTTTGGACAAATTGGTACCATTATCTGTGATAATACTGTGCGGAAAGCCAAACCGGAAAATCACCTTTTTGATGAACTGAACCGCCATGGCCGCATCACACTTGCTAACAGGTTCTGCCTCCACCCACTTTGTAAACTTGTCAACCGCCACCAGGAGGTGGGTCTTCTTATCTTTGGACCTTTTGAAAGGCCCAACCATATCCAGCCCCCAAGTCGCAAACGGCCAAGTAATTGGAATCATTCTCAATTCTTGAGCCGGTACATGAGAACGTCTTGAAAACCTTTGGCAACCATCACATCATCTGACCAGATCCTCCGCATCAGCATGAGCAGTTAACCAATAGAAGCCATGGTGAAACGCTTTAGCCACCAGAGACTTTGAACCGGTGTGGTGACCACAATCTCCTTCGTGGATCTCACGCAAAATTTCGTGGCCTTCTTCAGGAGACACGCAACGTTGAAAAGCTCTTGATACACTGCAATGATGCAACTCATCGTTGATGATAGCCATGGACTTGGATCACCGGATTATCTGCCGGGCCAGAATCTCATCCTCTGGCAACTCGCCCCGGTTCTTGTACTCCAGGTAAGGAAGTGTCCAATCCGGAATAACATGAAGAACTGCCACCAATTGAGCCTCCGGATCAGGAATAGCCAAATCCTCTTCACCAGGGATCTTCACTGACGGGTTGTGCAGCACATCCAGAAAAACATTGGGCGGGACCGGTTTGCGCTGAGAGCCCAGCCGGCTTAAAGCGTCCGCCACTTCATTTTTCCGCCGGTCCACGTGGTCCACCTGATAGCCTCTGAAATAACCTACAACAATATCCACCTCACGACGATATGCTGCCATGAGTGGGTCCTTGGAGTCCCAAGTGCCAGACACTTGCTGAGCCACAAGGTCCGAGTCACCGAAGCACTTAACTCGACTTAGATTCATCTCCTTAGCCATCCGGAGACCATGGAGCAAGGCTTCATACTCAGCTGCATTGTTAGTACAAGGGAACATTAAACGGAGAACATAACAAAACTTATCACCTCGTGGGGAAGTTAATACGACTCCAGCCCCCGAGCCTTCCAACTGCCTGGATCCGTCAAAATGGATGGTCCAATACGTATGATCCGGCTTTTCTTCAGGTGCTTGCATTTCCGTCCAATCATTGATGAAATCAACAAGTGCTTGAGACTTAACCGCTGTCCGAGGCACATACTTCAAACCGTACATCCCCAGCTCTATGGCCCACTTTGCAATCCGGCCAGTTGCTTCCCGGTTCTGGATGATATCTCCCAAAGGAGCAGAACTGACTACCGTAATTGAGTGCCCTTGGAAATATTGTTTAAGCTTTCGGCTTGCCATAAAAACTCCATACACCAGCTTCTGCCAATGCGGATACCTTTGCTTGGACTCAATGAGCACCTCACTGATATAATAGACCGGACGTTGAACCGGATGCTCCTTACCTGCCTCTTTTCGCTCCACCACAATAGCTACGCTGACCGCCCGAACATTAGCAGCAACATATAGCAGTAACGGCTCCTTGTCAACAGGAGCGGCGAGCACAGGCGGATTGGCCAATTGCCGCTTTAAGTCCTCAAATGCTTCATCAGCAGCAGAACTCTAGATAAACTGATCCGTCTTTTTTAACATCTGATACAAAGGGATTGCCTTCTCACCCAGGCGACTGATAAACCGGCTTAGCGCAGCAATCCGGCCTGCCAGGCGTTGAACATCGTTGATACACTTCGGTTTAGCCAGGGAGGTGATAGCCGTGATCTTCTCCGGATTAGCCTCAATTCCCCTATTGGACACTAGAAAACCCAATAGCTTGCCCGCTGGTACACCAAAGAAACACTTGTCCGGATTAAGCATCATCTTGTATGTTCTCAGGTTATCAAAGGTTTCCCTCAAATCATCAATCAGAGTCTCCTTCTCCCTGGATTTAACCACGATATCTTCCACGTAAGCATGTACATTACGGCCAATCTGCTTGTGAAGACAATTTTGTACACACCGTTGGTAAGTTGCCTGGGCACCCTTGAGCCCGAAGGGCATAGACACATAGCAGAAGGCTCCAAAGGGAGTTATAAATGTCGTCTTCTCCTGGTCCTTAACTGCCATTTTGATCTGATGATAGCCAGAATATGCATCCAAAAAACTTAAACGCACAACCCGCCGTGGCATAAATAATTTGAACAATACGGGGGAGGGCAAAAGGATCTGCTGGACAAGCTTTATTAAGATCTGTGTAATCCACACACATGCGCCAGGTGCCGTTTTTCTTGAGGACCAGCACCGGATTGGCAAGCCACTCGGGGTGAAAAACTTCAACAATAAAGCCAGCTGCTAAGAGCCTGGCTACCTCTTCTCCAATCGCCTTGCGTCTTTCTTCGTTAAATCGGCGGAGGAACTGTTTCACCGGTTTATATTTAGGATCCACATTAAGTGTGTGCTCAGCGAGTTGCCTCGGTACACCTGGCATGTCGGAGGGCTTCCATGCAAAAATGTCCCAATTCTCACGGATGAACTCGATGAGCGCGCTTTCCTATTTTGGATCCAAGTTGGCACTGATGCTGAACTGCTTGGATGAATCGCCAGGTATGAAGTCAACCAGCTTAGTTTCTGCTGCCGATTTGAACTTCAGGGCTGGATCATGCTCCGTAGTTGACTTCTTCAACGGAGTCATGTCCACCGGATCAACATTGTCTTTATAGTACTTCAACTCCTCGGTGGCACAAACCGACTCTGCATAAGCCACATCTCCTTCCTCGCATTCCAAAGCGATTTTGCGGCTTCCATGAATCGTTATTGTCCCCTTGTGACCCGACATCTTGAGCTGCAAATACACATAACAGGGCCGAGCCATAAACTTGGCGTATGCCGGTCGCCCGAACAGGGCATGATATGGACTTTGGATTTTCACCACTTCAAACGTCAATGTCTCCAACCTGGAATCATGATCATCCCCAAAGGCCACTTCGAGAGCTATCTTACCAACGGGATATGCTGATCTACCAGGCACTACATCGTGGAATACTGTATTACACGGTTTGAGATTCTTATCTGTTAGTCCCATACGACGGAAGGTCTCATAGTACATGATGTTAATGCTGCTCCCTCCATCCATGAGCACCTTGGTGAACTTATAACCTCCCACCTGAGGCGCCACCACCAGAGCCAACTGACCCGGATTATCGACCTGGGGTGGGTGATCCTCTCTGCTCCATATGATTGGCTGTTCAGACCAACGTAGATAACGGGGTATGGCCGGTTCAACAGAGTTGACTGCCCGCCTCTGAACCTTCCGGTCTCGCTTGTCCAAGCTAGTGGTAAAGACATGGTACTGCCCACTACTCAACTGCTTTGGGTTGCTATGGTAACCTGACTGTTGCTGCTGTTGGTTGTAACCACCCTGGTTGTTCTGACTATTTTGACCATTATGTCCGCCCGGATTACCATTAAATCCTGAACCGGAACTTCCTCCACCGTAACCCGGCCCGGACCCTGAGCCACCGCCAGATCCGTGATCATACCAGAAATTATTAGAATTCTTGAATTCCTGCATAATAAAGCAATCCTTCCAAAGGTGGTTTGCTGGCTCCTCCTTCGTCCCATGTCTTGGACAGGGCTGGCTTAGCAGATAGTTTAGGCGGTTTGGGTTAGGGTTGGGTCTCCACTACAATTTTTCAGCCTATCCTTGCGTCGCTGGCTATTGTCCTGTGCGTTGGTATTAGCCATAAAATCCATGTTACCATCCGCTTTACGCTTGCCTCCTCCGCCATTGCCTACCCAGTGATGTTGCTGACCTTTGGAGCTACTGTTCTTCTTCCCTTTCCCTGTCTTGTCATGATCAGATTCGGGATCCTTGGTACTATCAAAATCAGCATATTTCACCAAAGCGGCCATGAGGGTCCCCATGTCGGTGCAATGACACTTCATCCGTCCCAATTTCAACTTCAGGGGCCCAAACCGGCAGTTGCCTTCTAGGGTTAATACTGCGGTGTCAGCGTTGATGCGGTCTGAGGAGTGCAACACTTGTGAGATCCAGTGCACCCAATGAGTCGTTGATTCTCCTTCCTCCTGAACGCATGCAACTAAGTCCACTATCGACATAGGCTGTTTACAGGTATCCTTGAAATTGCTGATAAACCAGGCTCGTAATTGGGCCCATGAACTGATAGAATTAGCTGGTAAGCTTTTTAACCAAGTACGGGCCGTTCCTTCAAGCATCATGGTGAAGTATTTCGCACACGCCGTGTCATCCACATCAAGCATCTCCATGGCCATCTCATAGCTCTCCACCCATGTCTCTGGAGGTTGATCCGCCGTGTAATTTGGTACCTTGCACGGGCCTTTGAAATCCTTGGGCAGGCGCACGTTGCGTAAAGCGGGGATAAGGCAAGGCACCCCCAAAGAACTAGAAGTAACACCAGGTTCAATCGAGATGGTTGGACGAACCGGCGTGAGCTGCCGAGCCTGATGCTGTGCGGCTAACTCGGCCTCCCTGCGCGCTCGGGCCCGGTTCACCACTTCCTAAGCGTCATCAGCACCACCTGTCGGGTTGTTGCCATGGGGTGCTCCACGTCGTTCATTACTCGACACTGCTGGTTCATCCATATGTCTGCTATAGCTCCAGCTTGGACGGGGGGTCGAGTGGATCCGGTCACAGCTGTACGAGTACGCTTCCTGTTGGGCCAAAGCTGTCCTCAGAAGTTCCTTGACCCGTCGCGTCTCTACTGCCTGCGGCGAGTCACCTTCAATTGGAATGGCCTCCAGCCATGCAGCAGCGGCAACAAGATTGTCCATTGGGTTGGAGTAGTGACCCGGAGGTGTTAAAGCATCCTGAGGTATAACGGTGTTTTGACGAGGCGGGTCCATCTGACAAGACTGAACCGGTGCACCGATCCCAGGGGCTTCTGCCTGGTTCCCCTCCAGCGGATTGCCAGCTCTTGGTCCTAGAGTGTTGAAAAGGTCTCTGGCCTCGAAAACCGGAGGTAAGCGGGGTCAGTGCTTCCTCCTCATGACTTCATGCGACGCACTCTGGTCCAACATAAGCCTGTAGGCCTGTGCGTCTAAAGCGGCCCGCTCTGTGGCCATCCTGGTGTCCTCAGCCGCCAGATCCGTCTTGGCCTGGGTGATTTGTTCCTTTACCTTTGCAATCTCCGCATTGTGAACGTCCTGATCTGGCGGATTAACTTCCGCCATAAGCACAGCCAATGCATCAAATAGTTCTGATAGAACCTGAGCCGGCGGGCGCACAGGGCCTCCTGCCCCGGCAGCCGTCGCCGCTGCTGAACCGGAGATCGTTGCCGCGGATGTCGAAGAATGAAGCGCTGCTTGTGTTACGGTCATGAATATTCCAACCCGGTTAGGCAGATCAGAGGGGTCCGGAATACTGTCGCCATCGGAACAACTCTCAATCCGGTCATCTTGTAGCTGATAAAGAGATTCGGTTTCTCCGGTCAAAGATTCGTCACCGGAACAAACGACAGTCGCCCCGCGAAACTCCGATCCGTCCTTATAACTTCCTCCATGGATCACTTCCACGAAGGCACGCTTCATGGCCGGTTTAACCTGGGCGGATCGCGCACGCTGAGCCGTGTCGACGAGGTCGGTGCAGATGTCCGGCTCAGGGCCCGGTTCACCGATCTTGCCAATGAAAACGTGAATGCTACCAAAGGGGACCCGGTACCCGTACTCAATTGAGCCGGCCTCGGGGCCCCAGCCTGCGTCGTCGATGTAGATCTTGCCGCGACGACTCTTAGTCATCCGGCCTACAGCGTAGCCCTCGAGTCCTTCAAAACGGCCCTCCAAGAACCGGAAACCATTGTGCGATAGCCCCACGGTGGGCGCCAACTGTCGTGGTTTTGTCGCGGCAGATGTCTTAGAGAAAGGACTTAGTTGTGGAGCTATCGTGACGAATTAGCTTGAAGGGGTTAAAGCGGACACAAGGACGCAAGAGAGTTTATACTAGTTCGGCCCCTTCGATGAAGGTAAAAGCCTACGTCTAGTTGTGATGGAATTGATGGGTGTTTCGAGGACTAGGGAGCAAACAAGCTTCGTCTATGTTTCGAGTTGTTGTCTGTTGTCCTTGAACCGCCATCGGGTCGTCCCCTTATATACATGGGTGACGCCCGTCGATTTACAGAGTCCCAACACCGGCTCATAGATGTGTCCGGTTTGGTCTCTACTTATTCCTAACTTACAATACAAGTTACATATTGACGCCGGTTTACGGCTACAGGCTCTCAACCGATTATGGGTCTTGAGCCCTCATCTACCTTCATGGGCTTTAACATACTTAACTACTGATGAAGTTAACCCGGCCCAGATAGGCCGGTTTACGCCCAGTAGTAATATCCCCAACAGATAGCGTGCTGACCGCGATCACATCGACTTTGGAACCATTTCCCACGCGCATCGTCACCTCATGCTTAGCCAATCTTCGCTTAATCTGTAGCCCCTGTTTCGAGTTGCAAATATTGGCAACAGAACCAGTATCAAATACCCAGGCACTACTATGAGCATTAGTAAGGTACACATCAATAACATGTATATCAAATATACCTTTCACTTTGCCATCCTTCTTATCCGCCATATACTTGGGGCAGTTCCGCTTCTAGTGACCAGTCCCTTTACAGTAGAAGCACTCAGTCTCAGGCTTAGGTCCAGACTTGGGCTTCTTCACTTGAGTAGCAACTTGCTTGCCGTTCTTCTTGAAGTTCCCCTTCTTCCCTTTTCCCTTTTTCTTGAAACTAGTGGTCTTGTTAACCATCAACACTTGATGCTCCTTCTTGATTTCTACCTCCGCAGCTTTTAGCATTGCGAAGAGCTCGGGAATTGTCTTATCCATCCCTTGCATATTATAGTTCATCACGAAGCTTTTGTAGCTTGGTGGCAGTGATTGAAGAACTCTGTCAATGACACTATCATCAGGAAGATTAACTCCCAATTGAGTCAAGTGGTTGTGGTACCCAGACATTCTGAGTATATGTTCACTGACAGAACTATTCTCCTCCATGTTGCAGCTATAGAACTTATTGGAGACTTCATATCTCTTAGTTCAGGCATTTGCTTGAAATATTAACTTCAACTCCTGGAACATCTCATATGCTCCATGATGTTCAAAACGTCGTTGAAGTCCCGATTCTAAGCCGTAAAGCATGGCACACTGAACTATCGAGTAGTCATCAGCTTTGCTCTGCCAGACGTTCATAACCTCTAGTGTTGCTCCTGCAGCGGGCTTTACACCTAGCGGTGCTTCCAGGACGTAATTCTTCTGTGCAACAATGAGGATAATCCTCAAGTTACAGACCCGGTCCGTGTAGTTGCTACCATCATCTTTCAACTTAGCTTTCTCTAGGCACGCATTAAAATTCAACGGAACAACAACACGGGTCATTTATCTCAACAACATAGGCATGCAAAATACTATCAGGTACTAAGTTCATGATAAATTAAAGTTCAATTAATCATATTACTTAAGAACTCCTACTTAGATAGACATCCCTCTAGTCATCTAAATGATCACGTGATCCATATCAACTAAACCATGTCCGATCATACGTGAGATGGAGAAGTTTTCAATGGTGAACATCACTATGTTGATCATATCTACTATATGATTCACGCTCGACCTTTTGGTCTTAGTGTTCCGAGGCCATATCTGCATATGCTAGGCTCGTCAAGTTTAACCTGAGTATTCTGCTTGTGCAAAACTGGCTTGCACCCGTTGTATGTGAACGTAGAGCTTATCACACCCGATCATCACGTGGTGTCTAGGCACGATGAACTGTAGCAACGGTGCATACTCAGGGAGAACACTTATACCTTGAAATTTAGTGAGAGATCATCTTATAATGCTACCGCCATACTAAGCAAAATAAGATGCATAAAAGATAAACATCATATGCAATCAATATAAGTGATATGATATGGCCATCATCATCTTGTGCCTTTCATCTCCATCTTCAAAGCACCGTCATGATCACCATCTTCACCGGCTTGACACCTTGACATCCATCGTGGCATCATTGTCGTCTCGCCAACTATTGCTTCTACGACTATCTCTACTGCTTAGTGATAAAGTAAAGCAATTACATGGCAATTGCATATCATACAATAAAGCGACAGCCATATGGCTCCTGCCAGTTGCCGATAACTGTGTTACAAAACATGATCATCTCATACAACAATTTATATAATCACGTCTTGACCATATCACATCACAACATGCCCTGCAAAAAAAAGTTAGACGTCCTCTACTTTGTTGTTGCAAGTTTTACGTGGCTGCTACGAGCTTAGCAAGAACCGTTCTTACCTACGCATCAAAAACCACAAAGATTTTTCGTCAAGTGTGATGTTTTAACCTTCAACAAGGACCGGGCGTAGTCACACTCGATTCAACTAAAGCTGGAGAAACAGACACCCACTAGCCACCTGTGTGCGAAGCATGTCGGTAGAACCAGTCTCATGAATGCGGTCATGTAATGTCGGTCTAGGCCACTTCATCCAACAATACCGCCGAATAAAAGTATGACATGCTGGTAAGTAGTATGACTATTATCACCCACAACTCTTTGTGTTCTATTCATGCATATAACATCTACGCATAGACCTGGCTCAGATGCCACTGTTGGGGAACGCAGTATTTCAAAAAAATTCCTACGATCACGCAAGATCTATCTAGGAGATGCATAGCAACAAGAGGGGAGAGTGTGTCTACGTACCCTCGTAGACCGAAAGCGGAAGTGTTAAGCAACGCGGTTGATGTAGTCGAACGTCTTCGCGATTCAACCGACCAAGTACCGAATGTACAGCACCTCTGCGATCTGCACACGTTCAGCTCAGTGACGTCCCTCGAACTCTTGATCCAGCTGAGGTCGAGGGAGAGTTTCATCAGCACGACGGCGTGGTGACGGTGATGATGAAGTTACCGGCGTAGGGCTTCGCCTAAGCACTGCAACAATATGACCGAGGTGTGTTTCTGTGGAGGGGGGGGCACCGCACACGGCTAAGAGAAACTTTGGTGTGTCTTTGGGGTGCCCCCTCCCACGTATATAAAGGGGGGAGGGAGGAGGAGGCCGGTCAAGGGGAGGAGGCGCGCCATGGGGGGGAATCCTACTCCAAGTAGGATTCGCCCCCCCCCCCTTTCCTATTCCAACAAGGAGAAGGGGGAAGGTGAGGGAGGAGAGAAGGAAAGGGGGGCCGGCCCCCTAGTCCAATTGGCGTGCCCTTGCCTTGGCCTACCTCCTCTCTTCCACCAATAGGCCCATGAGGCCCAATAACCCCTCGGGGGGTTCCGGTAATCCCCCGGTACTCCGAAAATTACCCGATACACCTCGGAACTATTCCGGTGTCCGAATATAGTCTTCCAATATATCAATATTTATGTCTCGACCATTTCGAGACTCCTCGTCATGTCCGTGATCTCATCCGGGACTCCGAACTACCTTCGGTACATCAAAACACATAAACACATAATACCGATCGTCATCGAACGTTAAGCGTGCGGACCCTGCGGGTTCGAGAACTATGTAGACACGACCGGGACTCATCTCCGGTCAATAACCAATAGCGGAACCTGGATGCTCGTATTGGCTCCCACATATTCTACGAAGATCTTTACCGGTCAAACCGCATAACAACATACGTTGTTCTCTTTGTCATCGGTATGTTACTTGCCTGAGATTCGATCGTCGGTATCATCATCCCTAGTTCAATCTTGTTACCGGCAAGTCTCTTTACTCGTTTCCTAATGTATCATCCCGCAACTAACTCATTAGTCACTTTGCTTGCAAGGCTTATAGTGATGAGCATTACCGAGAGGGCCCGGAGATACCTCTCCGAAACACGGAGTGACAAATCCTAATCTCAATCTATGCCAACTCAACAAACATCATCGGAGACACCTGTAGAGCATCTTTATAATCACCCAGTTACGTTGTGACGTTTGATAGCACACAAGGTGTTCCTCCGATATTTGGGAGTTGCATAATCTCATAGTCATAGGAACATGTATAAGTCATGAAGAAAGCTATAGCAATAAACTAAACGATCATAGTGCTAAGCTAGCGGATGGGTCTTGTCCATCACATCATTCTCTAATGATGTGATCTTGTTCATCAAATGACAACATATGTCCATGGCTAGGAAACTTAACCATCTTTGGTTAACGAGCTAGTCAAGTAGAGGCAAACTAGGGACATTTTGTTTGTCTATGTATTCACACATGTACTAAATTTCCGGTTAATACAATTCTAGCATGAATAATAAATATTTATCATGATATAAGGAAATATAAATAACAACTTTATTATTGCCTCTAAGGCATATTTCCTTCTAATTCACGGGTACCAAAAAGTCGTTATTACTCAGAGACATGGTGGTGAAACTCTCCTAAACTATGCAACCACTTGGTGTTCTTGGCCTAAAGTGTACATCCATTTTAATCAAATAAACAAGTTATATCATTAGTGAATTGTTTCACTAGTCCATTAACTCAAAGTGGTTGCACTCTTTAGGCCAATGACTTGAGAACTGATCAAATTTAGTTCATAAACTCGTTTATTCGGTCAAATAAAGTGGGAACCGATTTGCAAGAAAAAAAACTGTCAACATGGCGACAATGTTATTGTTTCTTGAACCGCTCGTCAATGGATAATTCTTATATGCGTCTTTTTGCAAGAAAGACAACTGACCTAATCGCCTCGTGTCTACAATACAGACTCGAAAGCCATGCCCTGAGGTTGAGGGCCATGCACCTGCTAACCAACAGAATCATGAGATATTCATAGGGTGGTTACTATTGTAATCCATTATGCCACATGTACACTGAACATAAGCTTGAAGCCATGCCCTGAAGTTCAGGGCAACACATCCTAACCAAAAGACTCATGAGGTATTTGTGTAGGTGTTGATTACTCTTGTGGATTGATTTGGGTGGGATTCGAACACGTGCACTGAAGAGGCACCAAGCGGCTTGCTTGCCACTAGAATATTAAGGGGCTGTTCGGAATCCCCCCAGCTCCATGAAATCCTGAGAGTTGTGGAGCTGCTAAACAGGCGCTCCGTGAATTTTAACTATTAACTCCACCTGCTCCCGGAGTGGAGCTGTGGAGTGGAGTACATCCGAACAGGGCCTAAGTAACCTGTGTCAATTGAGTTACAAACTACATTAGTAATATATATTGTGTGCTCGAGAGCTTACATGCGCCCAAATATTAAAACCTAAAAATATAGTAAATACAATATAAAAATCTGATTTTTTGTGTGAATAAACATCAATAAATGTTCTAACAACATGTAAACTTTCACCTAGAGAGGACATGTGTGGTGGTCTTTACAAAAAAAATCTTAAAGTTCATCCATTAAACAAAATCTGGCACAGTGCACCACGGATGTCTTCTCTAGATGAATCTGTACATGATGTTAGATATTTATTGATGTTCATCGACAAAAAATGGACTTTTTAAAATTCTATTTACTACTCTACCTCTGTTTCTAAATATAACACGTTTTGGTAGTTTAAACTCCCTTCGATCCTTTTTACTCCGCGTATTAGATTTGTGACCAAATTTATATTAAAAATATCAGCATCTACAAAACCAAATATATATACATTATGAAACTACATTTCATAATGGATCTAAAAATATTGATTTGGCATTGTGAATGCTGATACTTTTTTTCCATAAGTTTGGTCAAACTAGAGATACTTTGACTCCAGACAAAACTTATATGCAGGCTAAAAAAGACCAGAGAGAGTATTTTCTAAATTTACTACTATTCATGCACATGTATTTAAGCTTGAGAGCAGAAAGTATAGGGTGTTCTAACACAATAGTGGTCAGCTAGCCACTTCTCCCTTTTTTTTTAGCATCAATACAGATACAAGCGCTCATATTAAGATTTACAAAGTCACCGTATGCGCTTCATTGTCGACGGGAACGTCTCTTCCCACTGAAAGAGCATCACCGGAAATCCTGAAATAAATTCAGGAATAATGTGAGCACCAGGATTTGAACCCTGATGGGTTGGGGATACCACTGTCCACCTAACCAACTCAACCATGGGTTGATTCGCGCCATTTGTCCCTTCTTAGGGCGTGATTTTCCCTTCTTAGGGCGTGATTTTGAATCCCACCCACCCACCCAATGCAACGTGCCAACGTGTGGCATTGCGCAACCCTTATTTTTGTATACATGGCAACCGCGATGTTTATGTTCAGTTTAGAATAATATGGCAAAAAAGCCCATGCAAAAATTACTTAATTTGATCAGTTTTGTGTCTTATATGATCAAATAAACGAGTTTATGAACTAAATTTAATCAGTTTTCGAGTTCTTGGCCTAAAGTGTGCAACCACTTTGAGATAATGGAGTAATAACGCATTTCATTCCGAAATAATCCACCACTGAAGTCCAAATCAGTTCCCAAACATTTGGAGACAAACAACTGCTACTGGGTAAAGAACGACAGAGCAGCGGTTAACACAGCAGGTACCGATGCTTGCCAACAGGATAAAGATCGCTAGGACTAACAATTAAACATAGAAATTAGAAGGACAAGATTCGTCCACACTGCAAATTACTCGCAAAACAGAAAGCATTGATCCTTTTCCTTTCACTGGCTGGTGAATGCACTGCTCCCCTTCATGCCTTGACTGAATCTTTTCCTCCCTGCTTCTTGGCTGTGAGAAACTCAACCAGCCCGAGGAGCGCAATGTCGGCGTCCTCGTTCCGCAGCAGCATCTCGGACACCTCGGCTGGCGTCACCTCCACCTCGGCAAGCAGCTCCTGTATCTCCGGGAACAGAGGGTGGTCGTCGACGAGGAAGTAGTTCCGGGCTAGCGTCCTGAACGCCTCCCAGCCACAGTAGCCCATGTAGACGTGCATGTCCATGCGCCCAGGACGCAGCAGCGCCGGGTCGAGGCGATCCTTGTAGTTGGTGGTGAAGATGATGACGCGCTCCTTGCCGCTCGTCGACCACAGCCCGTCGATGAAGTTGAGCAGCCCCGACAGTGTGATACTCTGCCATTCCATGTTGGCATTCAGAGGCAGAATGTTCAGACACTCGTCAGAAGAAGATACTACTAATGTGTGTGTGTGTGTGTGTGTGTGTGTG